>NW_028261388.1:63065311-63225766 GCF_051295495.1 Thamnophis sirtalis
TGAACCCACTAAAGCAGAAACAAAAATGACATACCTCAATGGCTGCAGCTTTCATGCAACATGGTAAATCATATTGTGCTTTGATTTAGGATATTAACTAGATTTGAATCGTGGCATACATTATGTTAAGACTGAATGCTTTAATCAGAATATGAAAATGCTTTATTTTACAATAGTTTATCTCAACTATTAATATATTATCAACACTTGAATCTGTTGTTTATCCCTGGTAAATGCTTTTATGAGTGATTTCACAGTGAAATCCCTGTAGTAGCAATGTTCTATTGCATGAGCTACTTTTTATACTTTCCCCATCACACGGGGGATATGTATGTATGTGTGTGTACGTGTGTGCATGTGTGTATGTATATGTATACACACATGCATGTATATGTATGTGTGTATGTGTGTGTGTGTTTATGTATGTATGTATGTGTATATATATGTGTGTGTGTGTGTGTGTGTGTTTGTGCTGATAAATAAATAAAGGGAGACTAGTATAGATCTATTTCAAGCTATTTAGCTCTCATCAGCTAGCCATACCCTTACTGGGATTCGAACCTGTGCTGTATTGCATCTTAGGCAAACGTCTTAGCCATTAAGCCACAGGTCTCCTCCTTATCAGCTGAAGCCAGGGAAGAAGGTATATATTTAGTGTCACAACCCCTGGTAAGCCACAATTATGGGAGGAAGCTAACTGCTTCCATCATCTGTCAATCGGCTCATCAAAAAAGTCCATCACGACAGAAAGCCCAATAATTTTACTGTTGCCTTTGTTACATTTTGTGTTGTATTTCTGCTGATAAATAAATAAAGGGAGACTAGTATAGATCTATTTCAAGCTATTTAGCTCTCATCAGCTAGCCATACCCTTACTGGGATTCGAACCTGTGCTGTATTACATCTTAGGCAGATGTCTTAACCATTAAGCAAGCATGCATACATACATACATACATACATACATACATACATACATACATACATACATCCCGTATATATTTACACACACACACACACACACACACACACACACACATACATAAGGTATATACTTTTTCGGAGTGTAAGACGCACCTTCTTTCCTCAAAAAAGAGGCTGAAAATCTGGGTGCGTCTTATACATCGAATACAGCATTTTTTGCCTCCTGAAGCCTCTCCCCCTTCACCCAAATTGCCGTGCATATCCTTGTGAAGACTTTCAGAGAGCTCCTGGGAGCTGGGGAGGGCAGAAATAAGCAAAAAATGGATTGTTTTTTGTCCCCCAGCCCCCAGCAGAACTCTATAAACCTCCATAAGGCGCTGCATGCAATTTTGTTTGACAAAAAATGGGCCCGTTTTTGAGAAAAATTGGTGTTTTTTTGCTCATTTTTGCCCCCCCCCAAGAGCACTCTACAAACCCCCCCCCTCCAAGGTTATTCATGCCTTTATTTTTGAAAAAAAGGAAACCATTTTCACGAAAAACGGGCTATTTTGGGGAGGTTTGCAGAGTGCAAAACCTTTCCCCCCCCCTTTTGGAAAGCTCTTTAACTTGATGAGAATTACATTGATCAAAAGCTGTGCCAGCAGAAAAAAAGTCTTAGGTCTGCAGATTGTCAGCAATTTCCTTCTCCAGCATATGGATAAATACACCTGGAAACATCTACCTACCTACCTACCTACCTACTCATTCTCTCTACCTATTGTATTTCTCTCTCTCTCTCTCTTTCTATTTCTCTCTATACCTCTACCTACCTACCCTCTCTCTCCCTCCCTCCCTATCTACTGTATCTATCCATCCATCCATCCATCCATCCATCCATCCATCCATCCATCTATATATTTCTATTTCTCACTCTCTATCCCTCTACCTATCTACCTACCTACCTACCTCTCCAGACTATAAAAGGAATGCTTGTGCACACACCCCTTTTGCAGAAGTCAACGCAGGAACTAATGTCGGAGAACATTATTGTGAGCTTGGCAGGCTGGATTGCTGCCACGGCTTATCTGTGCTGGATTGCTGCCCAAGCTTGTCTGTGCCGATTTGCTGCCAAGGACCTGTCTGTCTATTAATTAAATGCCGTAACTTATCTTTGGCTCGGAGTGTGTGTTGGTGTGGGACAAAGGGGGGGGGGTCAGAACACTACCCCCCCTCTCTCTCCCTACCTATCTACTGTATTTCTCTCTATCTATCTATCTCTTTCTAGTTCTCTCTCTCTCTCTATCCCTCTACCTACCTACCTACCCTCCCTCTCCCTCCCTACTGTATTTCTCTCTCTTTCTCTCTCTCTCTATCCCTCTATCTACCTATCTACCTAACTACTCTCTCTCCCTACCTACCTACTGTATTTCTCTATCTTTCTCTCCCTCTATCTACCTACCTACTTTTTAAAAAAAACCGTCGTCAAAACCTTGGTGCGTCTTGTACCGGTGCGTCTTATACTCGGAAAAATATGGTACGTACGTATCTACCTACCTACCTACACACACACACACACACACACACACACACACACACACACAGAGTATATATGACAAAACTAGTGTTGTGACAGCACAATTCTCTTTTTGTTTATACCTGCAACTCATAATGGATGTATAAAAGGGCTGGCACTTGCATTGTGATGGTATGATACTTGTTTGACATTGGTCTTTTTTCCTCCTGTGAATGAAAAATAAGGAAATATAACATCATGCAAATGATATAAAATGATACACTCCCATAAGCAGTAATATACAATTAACTAGCATCTGTGAAGTTCCCAGAAGATGACCTAATTAATTTACGAGCCTCCAGACAAAGTTAAAAAAAGATCCAATCATTTATTAGGATCAACATTCTGGTGTTGACTCCTGTGGAGCCAAAACTGCTTTTGCTTAATTGCGTTTGAACTTTACCCCTGTAATCCCCTCCCTTCTGTCCTTTGTCATAATTCATATTCTCCAACTAGGCTGTAGACATGAGATCTGCATGGAAGGCATGCATGGAATTTCTCCTTCCATGCCAGCCTGATAATAGTCATGGCAACACTTTAGAAGTTGGCAGCATCCTCTGTCTTATGCTTATTGGAAAAGCAGTCTTCACTTCACTTCAAGTGTAAGCAGGGAGTGGAGTAATCCAGAGTAAGGACAATATCAAGAAGTCTTGTTTCTGCATTTCTTTTCCTGTAATATATTGTGAGGGGGATTTGCAAGCTGCCAGTACAAATAAGGGGGAAGAAATGGACAGGGGTAAATGTATAGAGATTCTCAGTTAAAGATGTTTGGCTTCTCATCCAAGAAGCTTCTTCAGCTCTGACAAGATAGTGGGGAATGGAAGGATTTATATTCCTTGCAGACAGCTGATCATTTGCCACTATCTTGTCCTAACTATCCTGTCAGAACTGAAGAAGTTTCTTGGGTGAGAAGCCAAAAATCTTCAAAGAAAAAACAAAAAAGTCCAGTTGCTTCCTGAAAAAACACCTTTGGAACAACCATGACCTGGATGACTGAGAATCTCTACAGACATTTAGCTATACAGTTTGGAATGAACACTCCTATGGGAGTAGCAATGGATTTCCAGAGAAAATATTGCAGACTACAGGAACCAGGAGCACTACTCAGGACACAGATAAATCTCCAAGTGTTTCAAGGATTTTCTAAAATGATGCAGATTACCAGCTGTCTGCAAGGAATACAAATCCTTCCATTCCCCTCTATCCTGTCAGATCTGAAGAAGCTTCTTGGATGAGAAGTGAAATGTCTTCAAAAGAAAAAACGAAGTTCAGTTGCCTCTTGAAAAAGTACCTTTGGGACAGGCTTAAATGTTTAGTTTTCATTATATAGCTAAAGCATAGCAATAGCACTTAGACTGATTTTTCTGTTCTATAGTGCTTTTCAGCACTCTGAGCGATTTACAGTGGGGCAAAAAAGTATTTAGACAGCCACCAATTGTGCAAGTTCTCCCACTTAAAAAGATGAGAGAGGCCTGTAATTGACATCATAGGTAGACCTCAACTATGAGAGACAAAATGAGAAAACAAATCCACACAATCACATTGTCTGATTTGGAAATAATTTTTTTGCAAATTATGGTGGAAAATAAGTATTTGGTCACCTACAAACAAGCAAGATTTCTGGCTCTCGCAGACCTGTAACTTCTTCTTTAAGAGGCTCCTCTGTCCTCCACTCATTACCTGTATTAATGGCACCTGTTTGAACTTGTTAGCAGTATAAAAGATACCTGTCCACAACCTCAAACAGTCACAGTCCAAACTCCACTATGGTGAAGACCAAAGAGCTGTCGAAGGACACCAGAAACAAAATTGTAGACCTGCACCAGGTTGGAAAGACTGAATCTGCAATAGGCAAGCAGCTTGGTGTGAAGAAATCAACTGTGGGAGCAATAATTAGAAAATGGAAGACATACAAGACCACTGATAATCTCCCTCGATCTGGGGCTCCACGCAAGATCTCACCCCGTGGAGTCAAAAGGATCACAACAGCAGTGAGCAAAAATCCCAGAACCATACAGGGGGACCTGGTGAATGACCTGCAGAGAGCTGGGACCAACGTAACAAAGGCTACCATCAGTAACATACTATGCCAGGGACTCAGATCCTGCAGTGCCAGACATGTCCCCCTGCTTAAGCCAGTACATGTCCGGGTCCGTTGGAAGTTTGCTAGAGAGCATTTGGATGATCCAGAAGAGGATTGGAGAATGTCATATGGTCAGATGAAACCAAAGTAGAACTGTTTGGTAGAAACACAACTCGACGTGTTTGGAGGAGAGATAATGCTGAGTTGCATTCAAAGAACACCATACCTACTGTGAAGCACGGGGGTGGCAACATCATGCTTTGGGGCTGTTTCTCTGCAAAGGGACCAGGACGACTGATCCTTGTACAGGAAATAATGAATGGAGCCATGTATCGTGAGATTTTGAGTGCAAACCTTCCATCAGCAAGGGCATTGAAGATGAAACGTGGCTGGGTCTTTCAGCATAACAATGATCCCAAACACACCGCCCGGGCAACAAAGGAGTGGCTTTGTAAGAAGCATTACAAGGTCCTGGAGTGGCCTAGCCAGTCTCCAGATCTCAACCCCATAGAAAACTTTTGGAGGGAGCTGAAAGTCCCTGTTGCCCAGCGACAGCCCAAAAACATCATTGCTCTAGAGGAGATCTGCATGGAGGAATGGGCCAACATATCAGCAACATTGTGTGCCAACTTTGTGAAGACTTACAGAAAACGTTTGACCGTTGTCATTGCCAACAAAGGATATATAACAAAGTATTGAGATTAATAGCAATAGCAGTTAGACTTATATACCGCTTCATAGGGCTTTCAGCCCTCTCTAAGCGGTTTACAGAGTCAGCATATTGCCCCCAACAACGATCCGGGTCCTCATTTTACCCACCTCGGAAGGATGGAAGGCTGAGTCAACCCTGAGCTGGTGAGATTTGAACAGCCGAACTGCAGAACTGCAGTCAGCTGAAGTAGCCTGCAGTGCTGCATTTAACCACTGTGCCATATCAAAATTAACTTTTGATATTGACCAAATACTTATTTTCCACTATAATTTGCAAAAAAATTATTTCCAAATCAGACAATGTGATTGTGTGGATGTGTTTTCTCATTTTGTCTCTCGTAGTTGAGGTCTACCTATGATGTCAATTACAGGCCTCTCATCTTTTTAAGTGGGAGAACTTGCACAATTGGTGGCTTACTAAATACTTTTTTGCCCCACTATACATTGTCAGCATATTGCCCCCAACAATCTGCGTCCTCATTTTACTGACCTTGGAAGGATGGAAGGCTGAGACTTCCTGGGCAGGACTTACTGATGGAAGCAGCTAAACATAGCTGCTCCCGAGTTACCAGTCGCGTTATCTGTTTAGATGATCATCTATCAGACATCTGACAGACACCTTACTCTTCGGGCAAGAAGGGAAGGAGAGAAGTTTTGTCGAGCAAATGCCTTTCTGATCTTTGCAGCTTCTGTGTCTGCGAAGAGGGGGGGGGGCAGCTGAAGGCAGAACTGTTCCGTGCTGGAAATCTCCAGCTGCTTTGCAGCACAAAGTAAGCGTCCCTCCCACTCAGAACAAAGATTGAATTACTTGATTTCAAAACGAGCAGAACTCGTATGCGAGAGCATTAATTGTTTATTTAAATCCTAGCTTCTTTTTTACAAGATCCTCTTCCGTTATTTTCTCTATTTAAAGAGGCACTTAAAATGGTGACGAGCCAGTTGAATTGCTGAGTAACAATGTTTATCTGGTTTTACGGAGTTTCAAAACTTCAAAGGAGGGGAGTGATTTATTATTTTGCCTCACAGCCGGCCAACCGATCTTTACTAATTAGTTTCACTTTTAAAAGACTCTTTGCTAATATAGAGACATTCAAAACGGTGATGAATATGCTGAACTGTTTCATTACAATGCTTATTTTTTGAAACCTTCTGCAAAGTACTACGAAGTTTTTTTTTTTTTTTTTTTTAAAACACCCCAAAATAAAGTGGTGATTTAGTTCCTCTTTCCACAACTGTATAGCGGGCCAGTAGAGTCTTTCTAATTGCTTGAAGATAAAACTTGGAATGGCCTCAAAACCAAATCCTAATTTGAAACCCCCTCCTTCAGCCCCCAGAAGCACATCGCCAATACTTGGTACAAAGTCGCAGCCACCGCCCTCTACGCCCCCTACTGGAGAGTTACTAACGACAGAACTCTTCCTGAGAGAACTGAGTGAAGCTCATAACATGCTGACAATTAAAGTGGAAAACAAACTGAAAGATTTTAAAGAGGAGATAAAAGGGGAGATAAAAGAGGAGATAAAAGAACTTAAGGAGGACTTGTATGATAAAATTGATGCCAGGGTTGCTAAAATTAAAGATGATATGCTGGGGCTTGTAACTGTACTGACAGAACATGTTTCAGGAGTTGAAGATAGTTTAGAGGATCTTAATCAAGCTAATACTAATTTGACATCGAAAACAGAGGTGGTGCAACAAAAAGTTGAAAATGCTGAAAAAGAAATTATTATGATACAGTACAGACAAATGGAACTCGCATTAAGAGTAAGGGGGTTGCGTGAAGAAAAACAGGAAAACCTGAAACAGATTCTTTCAGAAGCTTTTGATAATCTGGTGGGAAGACAGGGGCTTGACTGGCAAATCGATAAAGTTTATCGTGTGAACTCTTGGGTGGCAAAGCAGAAGCAGCTTCCTCGAGACATTGTTATATATTTCACTACAAGAGAGCTCAGAAACACGATATTACAAGAGTCTTATAAAACTAAGCTCCAGATTGGGGGTCAAGATCTGACTGTTTTGAAAGAGATACCACCTGAAATGCTAAGAGCCAGGAGAGATTATGCCTTTTTAGTTGAAGAACTTAGAAATCATCAGATACAGTACAGATGGGACGCGCCATTTGGCATCATACTTACACTGGACAGGCAGAGATATTGTCTCAACTCCGTATGGAAAGCCCGAGATTTCCACCATAATATTTTGAAGGTTGGACATCCTGCACCTTCTGGACCCAGAGAAAGATCACAAGAAAGACAAGACAGACGGCAAATCACACAACTACCAGATAAGATGGATCATCTCTCTCTTCTAGAAGCGCAAGGTGTTATGGAACAGAGACCTAGCCATATGATTACTAGACGAATGGAGCAACAAGTTAAAATGCAACAACCGCAACAACTACCGGCTATCGATCAAGGAGCCACAGCAACAACCTCAGAAGCAGTGGGAGGAGCTAGGCCAAAGGTTAAACAGGCCATGCAGGAGGCTATAAAAAAGCTTCAGCTAACCAAAGATGACAACTAAGATTTTAACATGGAATGTCAACGGATTGAATTCTCCACAGAAGAGAAAGAAAATATTTCACTATCTTAAACAGTTCAAGAATGATACAATTTGTTTACAAGAAACTCATATTAAATCAACCGATCAAAAATATCTGAGTAACCCAAGATTCGGTCAACATTTTGTAGCTTCAGCTATGGAAAAGAAAAATGGTATAGTTGTATACTTAAGAAAAGATATGAAAGCTGAATTAATTGAAGCAGATCCCTATGGAAAGTACATTGCATTAGATCTAATCCTAGAAGGGAAAAGACATTGTTTTAGGGAATTTATGCTCCTAATTAACAGCAAGACGGTTTTTATAGAAATCTTCATGCTAAATTAGTACAGTGGGATTATAGGTCTTGTATATTAGTGGGTGACTGGAATGGTGTTATAGATACCAAGAGAGATAAGAAGACCTCTCGCCCAAACACTAAGATACGAGCAAAACTACCTAAATCCTTTTTTGAAATGATGCATGACTTTGAACTGAGAGATATCTGGCGAGAAAGAAATGCAGAGGAATATGATTTTACCTTTTTTTCTGATAGGCATCAATCCTTTTCTAGGATTGATTTCATATTAACCACTAATGATTTGCTTTCTAGGGTGAAGAAGACAAAGATTGCGGCTAGGGTCCTTTCGGATCATAACCCAGTTTGGATGAAATTGGGAGGGGTGGTACAGGCAAGAAGGTCTTGGAGATTGAATGAAAACTTATTTAGATATGAAAAGTATATCAATGATTGTAAAAAATTGCTAACTGAATACTTTGTTTTTAACATGAATAAGGATACACCTATGGAATTTGTATGGGATGCATGCAAAGCGTATATGAGAGGAGTATTGATAAATATAAATAAATTACATAGACAAAAACAAGGGGTTAAATGAACAGAGTTGGAGGAGGAAGTCAAGAGGAAAGAGCTGGAGTTAACAATGAATCCAGGCGATACAAAGGTCAAGGAAGCAATCACCATACTAAAATCCCAATTTGATATGTTGATCTCTGACCAGGTAGTCACCAGTTTGTTATACGCAAAACACAATACTTTCTGTAATGCAAATAAACCTTGCAGGTGGTTAGCTTATCAGATTAGGAAAAAAAAGAAAATTCGAAATATATCTAAATTGACCTACAAAGGGAAGGAGGTATTTCAACAGGATGAGATTCAAAAGGCATTTCGGGAATTTTTTACAGAGTTGTATAAGGGGGATAAAATTAATGGTTTAGATATAGAAAAATACCTAGATAAACAAAAAATACCCTTAGTTAAAGAAGAACACAGGCAAAAATTGAATCAACCAATAACCTCGGGGGAAATTTTACAGGTAATTAAACAGTTAAAGTCAGGGAAGGCACCAGGCACAGATGGCTTGACAGCGGCTTACTATAAAAACTTACAATTGGAAATGGTAGAACCTATTAGAGAATTATTTAATAAGATTCAAATGGAAGGTAAGGTACCTCCTTCATGGAAGACAGCCTTTATATCTTTGATACCCAAAGAAGATCAAGATACTACTCAACCAAATAACTACAGACCTATTTCATTACTTAATGTAGACTACAAATTTTTTACTAAAATACTAGCAAATAGGTTAATGCTGGTTATTCAACAATTGATACACGCTGATCAAACAGGTTTTATACAAGGGAGACAGATGAAAAGTAATGTTAGATTAATTATTAATGCATTAGAATATTTGGGAAAGAACAATCAAATCCCTGCTGCGTTCATATTTCTGGATGCTGAGAAAGCCTTTGATCGAGTTAATTGGCAATTTTTGCTGAAGATATTGCAAAAGCAGATAGGAGATAATTTTTTACAGTCAATTAAAGCAATATATCAACAACAAACAGCTCAAATTATAGTCAATGGAAGTTTAACAGAATCCTTTCAAATTGGAAAGGGTACAAGTCAGGGCTGTCCTTTGGAATAGGAATAGGAATAGGAATAAGTTTATTTATAGGCTGCCCTTTTCCCTGAGGGGACTCAGGGCGGCTAACAACTTATATGGGAGGGGAATACATACAGTAACATATAACATAACACGTAATTAAAAAATAAACAACATTCATTCAGCATTCGGGTGGGGGCGAATCAAATCTTTACCCCCAGGCCTGACGGGATAGCCAGTTCTTGAGGGCTGTGCGGAAGGTCTGAAGGGTGGTGAGGGTACGAATCTCCATGGGGAGATCGTTCCAAAGGGTCGGAGCTGCTACTGAAAAGGCTCTCCTCCGCGTAGTGGCCAGCCGGCACTGGCTGGTAGATGGCACTCGGAGGAGGCCTAATCTGTGAGATCTAATAGGTCTCGAGGAGGTAATTGGCAGGAGGCGGTCTCCCAAGTACCCAGATCCACTACCATGAAGGGCTTTATAGGTGGTAAGAAGCACCTTGAAGCGCACACGGAGATCAACAGGTAGCCAGTGCAGCTCGCGGAGGATAGGTGTTATATGGGCGAACCGAGGTGCACCCACAATCACTCGCGCGGCCGCATTCTGGACTAGCTGAAGCCGCCGGATGCTCTTCAAGGGCAGCCCATGTAGAGCACGTTGCAGTACTCCAGCCTAGAGGTCACGAGGGCGCGAGTGACTGTTGTGAGAGCCTCCCGATTCAGGTAGGGTCGCAACTGGCGCACCAGGCGAACCTGGGCAAATGCCCCCCTGGTCACAGCCGACAGGTGGTAATCAAAGGTCAGCTGTGGATCCAGGAGGACTCCCAAGTTGCGAACCCTGTCTGAGGGGTGTAAAATTTGGTCCCCCAGCCTGAGCGATGGAACACAAGCCAAATTATTGGGAGGGAAACACAACAGCCACTCGGTCTTTTCGGGGTTGAGTACAAGCTTGTTTGCCCTCATCCAGTCCCTGACGGCCTCCAGACCCTGGTTCATCACGTCCACCGCTTCATTGAGTTGGCACGGGGCGGACAGATACAGCTGCGTATCGTCCGCATATTGATGGTATCTTATCCCGTGCCTCCGAATGATCTCGCCCAGCGGTTTCATGTAGATGTTAAATAGTACGGGGGACAGGACCGACCCCTGCGGCACCCCATATGTTAGGGGCCTCGTGGTCGATCTCTGTCCCTCAACCAGCACCGACTGCGACCTGTCCGAGAGGTAGGAGGAGAACCACTGCAAAACAGTGCCTCCCACCCCCACCTCCCGCAGTCGTTGCAGAAGGATACCATGGTCGATGGTATCGAAAGCCGCCGAGAGGTCAAGAAGAACCAAGATGGAGGCGTGGCCTCCATCCCTGGCTCTCCAGAGATCATCGGTCAATTCGACCAAAGTGGTTTCTGTGCTGTAACCAGGTCTGAAGCCGGACTGGAAGGGGTCAAGGTAATCTGCTTCCTCCAAGGACCGCTGAAGCTGGTAGGCCACCACCTTCTCAACAACCTTCCCAATAAAGGGGAGGTTGGAGACTGGACGGTAATTGTTAAGTACGGCTGGATCCAAAGATGGTTTCTTCAGGAGGGGTCTCACCACCGCCGTTTTAAGTGCGGCGGGGAAGTGCCCCTCCCGAAGCGAGGCGGTAATAACCGCTTGGATCCAGCCCCGTGTCACCTCCCTGCTGTTAGCAACCAGCCAGGAGGGACACGGGTCCAGTACACAGGTGGAGACGCTCACAGCCCTCATGGCCTTGTCCACGTCCCCGGGGGTAACATCCTGAAACTCAACCCAGCGATGGTCTACCAAATCGTCCACTCGTGCCTTGGCTGGATCTGCAAAGGTGGAGTCCAAATCCGACCGAAACCGAGCAACTTTTTCCGCCAAGAACTGGGCATAGTCTTCAGCCCTACCCTGCAAGGGGTCCCCCGTATCCCTCTTATTTAAGAGGGAACGGATTATCCTAAACAGGGCGGCTGGACGAGACTCGGCGGACGCAACTAAGGAGGCAATATATGATCTTTTTGTTGCCCTAAGTGCCCTGATGTATTCCTTGGTGCAAGTTGTTAAAAGTGCTCGGTTCGATTCGGATTTATCGGACCTCCACAGGTGCTCTAGGCGTCTCCTTCGGCGTTTCCTCTCCCGGAGCTCCTCGGTGAACCAAGGAGGCCTCCGGGATCCACCACCTCGGAGTGGCCGTAGTGGCGCAATCCGGTCCAGGGTCTCCGATGCTGCCGAGTGCCAGGCAGCAACCAGAGTCTCTACCGGACTGTGGGCGAGAGTATCAGGAATAACCCCAAGCTCCGTCTGGAACCTCAAAGGCTCCATAAGTTGCCTGGGGCGGAACCACTTGGTTGGTTCCTCCTCCCCACAGTGGGGGTTTGGTCTCCGGAAGTCAAGCCTCAGTAGGCAGTGGTCTGACCACGACAGGGGTATGATCTCATTACCCCTCAGACCAAGATCACAAGTCCACTGCTCCGAGAGGAATACGAGGTCAAGCGTGTGACCCGCTGAGTGGGTTGGGCCCCGAATTACCTGGGTCAAGCCCATGGCTGTCATGGAAGCCATGAACTCCTGCGCCCCATCAGAGTGTTCACCGAGCGACGGCAAATTGAAATCCACCAGGACCATAAGCCTGGGGAACTCAATTGTTAGCTCGGCTACCGACTCGAGGAGCGAGGGGAGGGCTGCTGCAATGCAGTTGGGAGGCAGGTACGTTAACAGCAGGCCCACTTGACCCTTGAGGTCCAACTTCACCAGCAGGGACTCACACCCGACAAGCTCCGGAGCAGGGATCCTACGAGGAACTAAAGACTCCCGAATAACAATAGCCACACCCCCACCCCTTCCCTGAGCTCTCGGCTGATGAAGCACCTGAAATCCTTCTGGGCACATCTCTACGAGGGGGACTCCTCCCTCCGGGCCCAGCCAGGTTTCAGTAATACACGCCAGGTCTGCCCCCTCGTCTAAAATTAAGTCCCGGATGAGGGGAGCTTTGTGAACTACAGACCTGGCGTTTAGCGACAACAGCCAGAGACCAGGGTGCTTATTACTCGCGCCATCTGGTCTCGGAGTGGGACTCATAGGGCCGGAAGGAGGTATCGCTGTAATGTAGCGAGCCCTCCTTCCCCGGTAATGGCCAGCCCTAAAGTCCCCGCCATATCTGCCCCTCCCCGTTACGACCGTAATGCTCCGACCCACTCCCGTGTCCGTGGTCCCCCCAACCACACCTATAGCTCCCGCATTCCCTGCCAGGCCCTCCGAATCAGACACACTCATTCGTTCACTCAACCAATCCCCACGTAAGTTAAAAAACATAAAATACAGCAAAATAGGGCAGTAAAAGTGGGCACATTCACACAATCATACGCATCTTCCAAACATATCCCAAACAAAGGAAGAAAGAAGACAAGAGAAGAAAAAGAATAGAAAGAAAAATTGCTCTAAAAGTTAAAAATTAAGGTGCGAAGCCTGCCAAGGCTAAATAGTTCTTAGTGTTCAGAATGGCTGAAGTCCAGCTATAACCCGGGCGGGGTTTACGGGGGAATAGGTTGAGTCCTCCTCTTAAAGGCCAGAAAAGTCCAAGATAGTTGGGAGCAAAATCCTTAGAGGTATTAAAAGAGGAGAAGGCAGTTCAAACATGGTTCCAGTATGGGCAATTACAGGCCAGGTGGAACATAGATCAAAAAATTGGTTTTGTCCAAATTGAGGACAACTTATTTAAACAAATAAGAGATCAAAGTTTAATGCATATAAAGAGGATATATAATGTATTAATACAGATAGATTCCGAAACAGAGTTAGTTAAAGATTGTATGGTAAAGTGGGCTCAAAATATTGAAGAACCAATAATGTTGGATACATGGGAAAAAATTTGGGTCAGAAATGTGAAATTTACACAAGCTCAAAACCTGAGAGAAAATTTTTACAAGATGTTCTATAGATGGCATTTAGATCCTAAAAAGGTGGCTTCTATGTATTCAAATTTACAACCCAAATGTTGGAGATGTGGTTCTCTCGATGCTACCTATTTCCATATATGGTGGACTTGCCAAAAGGTTAAGGCATTTTGGATAAAAATATCGTGGATTATGCAAAATATCTTTAAAAGAAGGATAAAGTTTACCCCTCAGTTATTTTTGCTAGGTATAAGTACTGACTTTAAAGCGGTAGAGACTAACTTGATCCTGCACTTAATAACGGCAGCAAGACTATTGGTGGCACAATACTGGAAGAAGGAAGACCTGCCTACAACTCAAGAATGGACATTGAAAGTTACAAATTTAGCCGAGATGGCTAAAATATCGGCATATCTTAAAGATCACTCAAATGAGAGATATAAACGAGACTGGAAAAAATGGATTGACTATATACAAAATAAATACGGGACCAAGAAATTCCAGTTAGCCTATGCTTAAGATCAGGAATGATTTAAATTGTTTAAAGTTAGCTTAGCAAGAAGAAGCTAAGATCAATGTAGAGATGTTATTAATTTTTTTATTTCTTTTTTCTCAATAGATTTTAGACTGTTTGTTAAAAATCTATACCGTGTACGGGTTCTGGGAAGTTGGGGGGGGAAGGAGGTGGAGGGTCGGGGGGATGGAGGGTGGGGGGAGGGATACTGTTTTTCTTTAATTTTTCTTTAAAAATAGGATAAGCCAAGTACATTAACATATAGTGGAAATACACCAAGGGGAGTAGGAGTAGGAAAGAAGAAAGATGGGTAGAGAAGGATGGGAGAGAGGGTGGGGGGGAAGGCGAAAAGGAAGGGGGGGAGCGGATTTGGAGAGAGGAGTGGTAGAGGGGGAGGGGAAGTAGGGTAGAGTGGGATGATGGAGGGAAGATAGAAAGTTGGAGGGTGGTGGAAGAAAGGTGTATGGAGAATGGAAGAGGTATATTGGGCTTTTATTTTCTGGGGCATTGTTGACAAGAGGAATTGATGCAATTATTATTTAATACTGTATGGTGTATACATGTGAGTGTACGAAAATGAAAATGAAAAATAAAAATATATATACACACACAAAAAAAAGGAAGGATGGAAGGCTGAGTCAATCTTGAATTGGTCAGGATCAAACTCCTGGCTAGGGACCAATGTTGCCTACAATACTGCATTCTAACCAGTGCAATGTATAATGATTGATGTATAAGTCAACTCTCGAAACGACTCTAGATGAAGCTATACTTTGCTTCATTTCTAAGTTCCTCTGCATATGGGGGGAGGGGGATGTAAAGAATGTAGAATGTTTTCCTCTACAGTGCCAGAAATAACAACGATAAAACACATGAGAATGAAGGTCAGCTGAATCTAGCAATTGCAGGAGGGAGTGATGAGAAGTTCATCACCTGCTTGGTTGGTTAACATGACCTGTGACAAAAGGGGGGGGGGGTGGACAATGTCTATTCTTTAATTATATCAAAGTGTGGGAATTGTTCAGAGTTGATTTCACATTTGAACTTGCCGATATGATGTACCCAATAAACAGGATCTTTGAGAAAAGCCACAACCTTAGAGTCATTAATTGATTGGGAGCATTACTCGGAACCATGACTGTATAATTGTTAAATTTTACATTCTTTCATTTCTATGGTTGTATGTACAATGAGAGGAGTCTGCAGTTCTGCTTGATTGTATGATTGCTTGGCTTTAACATTTATTGTTAGCTTTACCTCAGAGGAATGTATAAGTATACATTAACTGTAACTGCAGCAAAACCGCTTTTTATAAACTTGGAACTATGACTTTTCCAAAAACAATAATGATTGTTAACAATAAAAGGAAACAACTCACATTATTCATCCACATTATCATACAAATATGACTGAGAAAGAGCTGAGGAAGACAGAATCTTGATGAGATGATGCATCTTGATGATGTATCTTATCATGCTGTTATTGTGATCCTTTTATAGCATAGCATAGCATAGCATAGCATAGCATAGAATAGAATTCTTTATTGGCCATGTGTGATTTGACACACAAGGAAATTGTCTGGTTCATATGCTCTCAGTGTACATAAAAGAAAAGATACATTCATCACAAATCATAAGGTACAGCCATAAGGTACAATCATAAGGTAATGTTATTGTGAGCCTTTTATCATATATCAACTAAAATGGTTTTGTTTTTATTATATTTTTTTTATATTTTAAGGTACATTTCACATAAAATATAGAGGAAGTGTTCCAATTATTATAGCACCAATCAGTGGCGTGATAGAACCAAAAACAATGAAATTGATAAAAGTAGAGATATGTACCGATGTACCCAAAATACTTAATCAACTAGCCACGTAAGTGTAGTATATTTAAATTGCAATGTTGTCTCTTTTAATTTACTTCTTGAATTAAATGTTATGATACATATAAATAAATGGAAGCATATGCTGTATGCTTCTTACATTTACTGTAGTATTATTTGCTCTTTCACTGCCTTGATATGTTTGACTACAATATTTGGGTCAGTGAAATAAGTAAAAATATTGTCAATTCAAAGTGTGTATGTAATAACAATTTGACCAAATGATAGATCTTTTTTATTACATACACTCAATTTCCTATCTAAAGAATGGATGGATGTGATTAAATAAATTAAATGACAGAGCTCAGTGCATTGGGTATCAGTCTCAGATTATTTAATTTTATTTAGATAGAATGCAAAGGTAAACTTCAATTCTCAGTAAAATCTAATTTGAAGCCTTATTTAAAAAATCTTTCCTTTATTGAAATGTGGTGTTTCCTTTATTATTCCAAATTGGGGATAATGATGAATTAGTAAATTCTTCTAATATGTAATATTCAGAGCACTTAGTATTCTGATACAAAACATTGAATGTTACAAATAGACAACCGTTATAAATTTCAGGTGTGTGTGTATATATGAAATATGTTAATTATATCTTAAATTCCAAATGATTTAATGTAGCATTATTAATTTATGATTGCCTGAAGCCCAAAATTCCTTTTTTTAATCTGTTGTTATCCAAAGTGTGGAGTTGCAGGGAGTGCCCACTGCTGTGATAAAGATCAAAGCCAATATTGTGGAACAAGTTCTTGAGGTTTTAGGTGTGCCTCACTCAAATACTATCCAGTGTGTTAATTTTGGATATGTTTACTTTGGAACCTCCAAGATAGAGGAAGTTATTCTTCACAATAAAAGTCCAGAGCCTATGGATTGGGTGGCAGTCTTGATGGATAATGCTGTTGGTGGAGAGATGGTAAGGAAACTCTTGATTTTAGTCCTGCTTTTAAACACCTATCTCTTTTTCAGAAGAATTCCCTTTCCTCTCTATCATACTTAGAAGCTATCAAAGGAGAAATAAAGATTGTTACTGTTTTACATTTTGGCTACTATTTGTATATAAATGAGAGTTCCTATGATTCTTGCACTTGATAATATAATGTGAAAAGGTAAGAGTAAACTATAGGGCAGATTTGGGCGTTGTATTTTTAAACACAGTTCGTATAAATGTTCAAAAGCCATTTCAAAAGGCAGTTTTAAATTACATTCTACTATTGTCCACAAATTTACTTCTGACCTCTCTCACAAATAAATGAAATGTTAAAACATGGAACAATATGTTAAAGTGGCATTAAAACCAATCCATTGCTTTGACATTATATGACTTTATTATTTACCCTTAAGGTGTCATGTGAAAGTTGTAGGAATACATCAGATGAATGTTGTAATAGTTTTGGGATTTCTGAAGTGCATGGACATATAAATGCCTGTCATATTAATGGACATTTGTTGATGAATAATAATTGTTCAAATGTATTACTTTTTTTTTTGTTATGCTTGTCATGTTTTGAAGCCAGGGGTGTCAAATTTGATTTCATTGAGGGCTGGATCAGCATTGTGGTTGTCCTATGGGGGGTGGGGTGGTGGTGGAGGAGGGGCATGGCCAGGGTGATCATGGCTGACTGGGTGGGGCCTGGGGACGTAGCCAGTTGACATCACTCATGTGGGTGATGTTGCTGGCGGCCTTGGTGGTGGCAGTGGCTCACAGTAGTGCTGAGTTACATTGGGTGCATGAGTGGAACATACTCCATGTGGGAGCCAAGGGCAAGACTGGCAAGGGGGCTGAGGAGATGACCAGCAGCGACCTGCTCTCCAACCATAAGCAAAAACAGATGGGACAGAGTAGGCGGGTCGATGATGATGGGCAGCAGCGGCCCTACCCCCTGCCTAAACTTGTCTCAGCCCACAGAGGCGCAGGGGAGAAGCAAGTGGTCTGGCCTGCTGGATGTGCCAGGCAGCTGCCTGCCCGTTCCAGCCACATGGGATGGAGCAGACACGTCTGGTGGTCTACATCATGTGCCTCCCTCTGACTCTGCATGCTACAGGTGTTGGTGCCCCACTGCCACACCTTTTTCCTGGAGGACCAGCTGTGGAGCCCCTGCTGCTGGATAGCTCCCTCCCTGTGCACGAGGACACATACACACACAAACTCACTCACTCCTGAAAGGCTGGAGACGTTGGTAGGGGGCACGGCACTTACTTTAAACCTGGTGGCAGCCACACTGAGATGGGCTGGGCTGGGCGGAGGTGACACTGGCCCAACACCTCCTGTGCGCATAGGCCTGGGCCAAACCATCCCAACAGGCACACGTGCCCGCTACCTCCTGTGCACATATGTGCCTGCCCAAATGGCATGGGCCAGGCTGAAGTGAAGTGGGCCAGCCCCTTAGTTTCCAGAATGGCTGTGCACTTGGATCCGACCACATCGGCCCCTGGGCCTTGAGTTTGACACCTCTGTTTTAAAGGAAAGGTTAGTGGGTTTAGACTTAGTGGCAAGTTTTCTTCACATTTTTATAACTTATCTTTTCAGTAAATTTATTAACCTTATATATGAAACATCCATGTAAATACATAGAGTGAGTAATTTTTAGCATATTCATTTTATGTTTTCCTATAGGGCACAGATATTAAGCAGAGTTCAAATGCTGTTTTGAAAAATTATCCTTGCAATCAAGGAACAGATGTTTCAACTCTGATTACTTGCATTCCTAATGAAGGAACACTACAACCTTATCAGAAGACTGTGGTTTTTCTTTCTTTTAGTCCAAAGTAAGTGGTTTTGTAAACTGCAGTAATGAGCACAACAAAATGATAAAAGCTCTATTGTGTGTGTATTTATGCATCTGTATGGACATGTGTGTGTGTGTGTGTGTATGTATGTATGTATGTATGTGTGTATATATATGTATGTGTGTATATATATATGTATGTATGTGTGTGTGTGTGTATGTATGTATGTATATATGTATATATGTATATGTATATGTGTATATAATATATATATATATATATATATATATATATATATATATATATATATATATATATATATATATATATACATACATATACACACACACACACACACACACACACACACACATATATATATATATATATATATATATATATATATATATATATTATTTGTTATATTTATGCTAACAAATGTAACAAAAAAAGGCAACAGTAAAAAATATTGGGTTTCTGTCTGGATGGTCTCTTGTGACGAGCCTAATGACAGAGAGTGGAAGTGTGACCTTCCTCCCATACTTGGGCATACCAGGGGTTGTGACTTTAAGTATATATATAACCCCCGGTATGCCCAAATATGGGAGGAAGATCACTACTTCCATTCTCTGTCCTTCCCTTTATTTATTAGACAATCCCTTTATTTATTTATCAGCACAAATACAACATATATATATATACATACATACATACATACATACATACATACATACATACATACATATATAGCAATATAGCAATAGCAGTAGACTTATATACCGCTTCATAGGCCTTTCAGGCCTCTCTAAGCGGTTTACAGAGAGTCAGCATATTGCCCCCAACAATCTGGGTCCTCATT
Source organism: Thamnophis sirtalis (assembly GCF_051295495.1). Taxonomy (NCBI): domain Eukaryota; kingdom Metazoa; phylum Chordata; class Lepidosauria; order Squamata; family Natricidae; genus Thamnophis; species Thamnophis sirtalis. The sequence continues at coordinate 63,084,906 of NW_028261388.1, forward strand.
TTACCCACCTCGGAAGGATGGAAGGCTGAGTCAACCCTGAGCCGGTGAGATTTGAACCGCTGACCTGCTGATCTAGCAGTAGCCTGCAGTGCTGCATTTAACCACTGCGCCACCTTGGCTCTCTCTATATATATATGTACATACATACATACAGCATATATACATACATACATACATAGCCCAAGTATGTATATTCCTAATTCCATAAAACAATTTATTTTCTTCATTATAGCAATAATCTATATCGTATTATAATTAGCCTATTTTGATGTCAACCCTACAATGTAGAACATACTAAAATATAAATTGCATAGAAGTTTAAAATGACTCTTATTAAGATGGACTATAGTAATATAATTTTCCAAATTTTATTATGTTTTCTCTGTCTTATAGGCATGTTAATTGGGATGGGGTTACAGTTAGGTTATGAAATGTTTACACATACCTTCTTGTTTTGAACTTAAGCAACTTAAGCAATGATCACCTCATTGCTTTGGTAAGAGATCTATTCTTTCTGTCAAGATAATCTACCTTACTCTAAATTAGGTGAAATGCTTTAATGCCGGGTTCTCAAATTCAATTTCATTGAGAGCCACATCAGGGTTGTGTTTTACTTCAGAGGGCCGAGTTGGGGCATGCCCAGGGTGGGCGTGGCCATGGTAGGTGTGGCATGGGACTTGTCGGGGTGGTGGACCTGTAGTGGCCAAGTGCTAAGACAGGACTTCCCTGAGACCCTCCCTCATTCTCCTAAGTTGGTGGAGACAGCGGTCATGCATGGGTTAACTTAGTCAGTAAGCAATAGAACTGAGTCTACCAAAGTGATGTCATCGCCTCTGAGGAGCATGCTCCCCGCTTTTCTAGACTCAGTTCGATAGGAACTGGCTGTGCTAATTGCTTCTCCTCAACTATTTCTTAAAAATGGGTAAAATTAATTGGATTTATCAAAATTACTAACAGATTGGTCCTTCTAAATTGTCTCTCTGGTCTGGGCTCCTTTAAAAGAAATCTCTCAATAGCCTCAGGGCTAGAGAGTGCTAATCGCGCCTAAATTGCAGGCTTGCCTTTTAAAGCCTAATTGCTGGCTTCCCGGTGAAAGCCTCCGGGCTTCTGCGGCTTTGAACTTCACTGAGAGCAGCTGAAATACTCAGGAGACTTCAAACTCCTTAGAGGGGAAATCCAGGCCCCTGCCTTGCTGCTAATTGCCGCTAATTGCCGCTGAAGAGCCTCCGAACTCCTGGGGAGTTTCATATCAGCAACGGATCCTCCCTCCCTCTGAAATAACAACGAGGCTGCCTCCCATCGTCGCTCTGATCAGCTTTTAAAGGTCTGTGGCTTGTTTCCTGGCTCCTCGACCTCTCCACAGGGCCTAAAAAGCCCATTTGCATTGCGAGGCCTAGGCAACCTCGTGGATCCGGCCCATAGGCTCTGCAGCCTCAGTGGCTGTTAATTTTGGCGCGAAGATCTTCCGGTGGCCATTTTGGATCAAGGAACTGTGAGTACTGGCTATGGCCTCCTCTCTTCCTCTGGAGCCTCAACTGCCTCCTACCTCCTTGGCCCCTGCCCCTACCATCGAACCCCCTGCTACTCGAGGCCGCAAGTGCAGGCCTGCTCAGGCTACCAACACAGAGCCCACCCCCAGTGACCCCAGGCCTACTCAGGGGGAGGTGCAGGATCCATCTCTTCAGGAGGATGACAGGGCCCCTCAGATTCCGGCTAAGAAGGCCAGGTCTAAGACTAAACACGCTGAACCTTGTATATTCCAGGACCAGGGGCCTATTCCTTCTAGTCACCCCTCTGATTTTGCTTCGGATTCGGAGGATGACCTCTCCCCTGCTGTGTCCATCCTGCAGCCTGAGGAAGCTAGGGGCACTGATGCTTTAGCCTACAGTGGGGACGATTCAGATTGTAGCAGGAGTGTTACCCCTAATGAGGATCCCCTCTACCAGGGAAATATTTCGCCCACCCCCCGCCGATGTCGTTTTTACTCGCCAGGCATGGCTGATACCATCTCTGAGGCCATAGAACTGGGTATAGCAGCAGGCCTTAAACACAGGGTCTCTAATCGTTCTGCTTCTCGCAGGTCTGCTTCTTTCTCCAGGTCTAGGCACAGGGATGGAGGCTTCTTCTTCACATGAGCTACCTGGCACTTCCAGTCAACCATCGGTGTTTGGGGAAGAGGAACGTCCTGCAAGAGACTCAGATCTATCGGAGGATGAGGGCCTACCTCCCGACCCTCCTCCATTTGTTGGTTTGTTTAAATCTGCTGTCTTTCGTTCTCTCCTTTTGAAGGGCAAAAAGATCGCAGGCATCCCCTCTCCAAAGGCACCTCAGAGTTCGGAAGCTGACAAGGCTGACACCACTGACCCACTCTTCATCCAGCCTACGGTGGAGAAGGAGGTGATTCCAGCACCAAGGTTCTTCATAGACGTTGTCCAGAATCAATGGGCTTCTCCAGGTACTGGAGCCCTCCCCAATGCCTCGGACAAGTGCCTGTACAATGTCGCTCCTGACCTCGCTAAGGCTTTAGAGGTACCTTCTATTGATTTACCTATTATTGCCCTTTCCTCTCCCAACGCGGCCTCAGCAGCTCCGGAGGAAGCTCTGCAACCTGAAGACAAGAGAATAGAACAAACTCTAGTCAAGGGCCACCAGGCCTCAGCTTGGGCCGTTAGAGCGGGCACATCCGCTTCCTTCTTTAGCCGCTCCGCTCTTCTGTGGCTGAGAAAACTTCAACCTCGCCTTCCAGCCAGGGATTCTAGGGCTCGCAGAGACATTAACAAGATCAAGGCAGCTCTAGAATACACTGCAGATGCCTCCTTGGACGCGGCCCGGTTTGCGTCCAAAGCCATTGCTTTTTCCATCTCCACCCACCGGCTTCTCTGGCTAAAACAGTGGCAGGCTGAAGCGCGGGCCAAGTGGAGACTTGCCTCCTCTCCCTACTCTTCATCCCTTCTCTTTGTTCCTCCATTAGAACCCCTTCTGGTAGAGTCCAAGGATAAGAGGAAAGTTCTGCAACCAGCCACTAAAAAACAAGAAGGTCGGAACCATTCTTTTTACCGCAGGCAGCCCTTTCGTAACCAGGACGGGAGTGCTTCCACCTCCTGTCTACAGCGGTAGGCCCCTCCCAGACAGGCCCCCTCCTTCCCCTATAGATCAGGCAGGAACAACCAGAGATTCCAGCCCAGAAAGCCTTTCAAGGACAATTCCAACCACTCCTTTAAGAGGCAGAAGTGACTGCCTGGAGAATCTCCCAAAAGGGGGGCGTCTGTTGACCTTCGTGGATCGTTGGGACGACATCACCAACGACGCGTGGGTCAAGTGCACAATCAGATTCGGTCTTCTGGATTTGCGCTCCAGTCCTCCGAACCACTTTGTCATGTGCCCAATCTCCAGGGACCCTCAAAAAAGGCTCCTGGTAGAGCAACATCAGCCGTCCAACATCTGCTCCAGATTCGGGCCATTCAACCTGTACCTCCAGGTCAGGAGGGACGAGGGTTTTATTCTCGTCTTTTTATCGTGCCAAAGTCTTCGGGGGGCTGGAGGGAAATCCTCGATCTAAAATTTTTAAATCAGTTCATCAGATACAGGAGATTCAAGATGCACTCTCTCCTATCAATTCTGGAGAGTGTTCGCAGACACGATCTCCTCACATCAGTGGACCTTACGGAGGCTTACCTCCACATGCCCATCCACACGATCTCCTCACATCAGTGGACCTTACGGAGGCTTACCTCCACATGCCCATCCACAAACAGCACAGGAGGTTTCTTCGCTTTGTCCATGCAGGCCTCCATTACCAATATTGGGCCCTCCCCTTCGGGCTGTCCTCAGCCCCAAAGGTTTTCATGAAACTTCTGTCTGTCATAGCCGCACATCTGCGGGCCAAGCCCATCCGGACTTTCTGCTACCTGGACGACATCCTTCTGTTGTCCAGGTCTCACACCCAGGCCCTCCGGGATCTCCAGGACACCCTTCAGGTTTTAGAGGATGTGGGGTTCTCCATCAATCGGGAGAAGAGTCACTTCATCCCTACCTCTCGCCTGGTGCACTTGGGAGCCCTCATAGATTCATCCCAGGGCAAAGTCTTCCTGTCCCAGGACCGCCAGAACAGTCTCGGAGTTAGCCAAGGAGGTACGAAGGAGGCAGCCGGTCCCTCTTCTTCAGCTGTTTTAGCTGCTGGGGAAGATGGGCTCCTGCTTGTCCATCGTTCCTTGGGCACGGCTCCACAGCTGCTGCCTCCAGTGGTTTCTTCTGCCATTCCAGAAGTCCAACAGCAGCTGTTCCTCAGTGAAGGTCTCCCTGTCCCCAGAAGTATTGTTATCCCTAAACTGGTGGATCTCCCCGGCCATTGCTCAGGGCTCTCTTTTCAGGAACCCTCCACATCTTGTAGTAATGACAGACGCGAGCCTCATGGGCTGGGGTGCTCACTTGGAGGAACAAGTAGCACAAGGGCTTTGGTCCGATTCAGACCTATCACACAGTATGAATTGGCTAGAGTTGAGGGCCATCTATCCAGCTCTCCTTCGCTTCCAGCCTTTTCTCCAGAACTCACATGTGTTGATCCGGATGGACAACACCACGGCCAAGGCGCATGTTAACCGCCGGGGGGACGAGAGCTGTCTCATGGAATCTGCCTTTCAACTAGGAACTTGGGCGGAGACCAACTTTCTCTCCCTACGCGCCGAGCACATCTCTGGGTCGGACAACACTGCAGCAGACTGGCTGAGCCGCACAACGATCGACCCAGGGAGTGGAGCTTGAATCAACGCATTTTTCATCAGCTGTCGGCCTGGTACGGGACTCCAGCCTTGGATCTCTTCGCAACATCTGCCAACAACCAGCTGCCCAGGTACCTGTCTCATTACACAACACCAGGCGCGGAAGGGACGGATGCTCTCAGGTGCAGGTGGCCTCGCGGTCTCCTGTACGCCTTCCCTCCCTTCCCCCTGTTACAGAGGGTGATTCGGAAAATGCTGGAGGAAGAGGCCGAGCTCATCCTGGTTGCCCCCAATTGGCCACGCCGACCATGGTATGCGGACCTGATCAATCTTTCAGTGGAACCTCAATGGCTCTTGCCAATGATTCCATCCCTCCTCCATCAGGGCTCCATACACCACCCAGATCTACACTGGCTATGCCTAACTGCTTGGAGGCTGAGCGGGCGGTCCTGAGGGCAGATAACCTCTCCGAGACTGTGATCCATACCATTCAAGCCTCACGCCGCCCAGCTACCAATAGGATATATGAATCTACATGGCAAGCTTTCATCTCATGGTGTCAGGGGCGAGGGAAGGACCCATTGAAAGCTGCATTACCCCAGCTTCTTGACTTCTTGCAGCAGGGTCTTGATACGGGACTTTCTCCGAATACCTTGCGGAGGCAGGTGTCATCTCTCTCCTTGGTTCCTTCTCTCCACCGAGATGAACCCCTCTCCTTGCACCCTCACGTCCGCAAGTTCCTCAAAGGGGCATCCAATATCTGTCCTCCTGTCATGCACCGATTCCCCTCCTGGGATCTGACCAAGGTCCTCGACTTCCTTACAGAACCGCCCTTTGAACCCCTCAGGGCGGCAACTCTGCACCACCTCACTCTCAAGACTGCCTTTCTGGTGGCCATAACATCGGTACGGAGGGTGTCAGAGTTGGCGACCCTTTCCATCCGGGCCGACCTGTGTGTCTTCCACCCAGACCGTGTGGTGCTTCGCATCGACCCCACCTTTGTCCCGAAGGTGAATTCAGCGTTCCATCATTCCCTGGATCTCACCCTTCCAAACTTCTGTCCGTCTCCTTCTCACAGTTTGGAGCGCAAATGGCACAAGCTAGACGTCAGGCGTGCTCTAAAAACATACATCGTCAACACAGCAGCCTTCAGACGCAGTGAAGCCCTCTTTGTCTCTTTTCACCCGACCAATAAGGGCCTAAAAGCCTCTCCCTCCATGATCGGACATTGGATCAGATCTGCCATTGCTCAATCTTACATCACACATCATCTCCCTCCACCACCCAACATTACGGCTCATTCCACATGCAGCGCAGCCACTTCAGCAGCATGGGCGCGGCCGGCCTCTGTGGAGGAGATCTGTAAGGCAGCGACCTGGGCTTCCCCTAATTCCTTTATAAGGCATTACAAGGTCGATTGGTATGCATCTGCGGAGGCGGCTTTCGGACGGCGTGTGCTCCAGCAGGTCCTTCCGTCCTCTTGCTCCTAGGCCAGTCTCCTCCCTCCCGGGGACACGCCAGCTTTGGTACGTACCATGCATGACCGCTGTCTCCACCAACTTAGGAGAATGGGGTTTTGGTTCTTGCCTGATACGCCCCTCCTCTGGGCAGGTGGAGACAGCGGTCATCCCCACCCTTGGGATTCTGGCCTACCTCGCAGGGGTGTTCTATGAGCATGTTGTATTGCATCTGGGGAGAAAGCTATTGTTCACGCACAGCGGTCTACTAATCTCCTTCATCAAGAAAAGCGGGGAGCATGCTCCTCAGAGGCGATGACATCACTTTGGTAGACTCAGTTCTATTGGTTACTGACTGAGTTAACCCATGCATGACCGCTGTCTCCACCTGCCCAGAGAAGGGGCGTATCAGGTAAGAACCAACGTCCCACTCTCATTATATAGGTAATCCTCGAGTTATGAATGTAATAGTCTGCCAATTACATTTGTAACCTGAGGATTCGTTTGATTGAATCACATTAAATGAATGTGTTCACTTCCTGCTTTCCCCAATGCATTTGTTAATCACATGCACATGAAGTATCTCAGTGGGGAAGAGCATGCAGGTCTAGTGCTGCCGCAGGCCATCCAAGGCCTCCCCCAATCCACTGAAATATCTCATGCTCCGCTGGGATCCTCACAGTTGCTTCCCCCCATCCTCCACAGACTGGGCCTGCTTTGCTAGCATCCCAGATTCCACTTACTCCTCCTCATCCCATTTCCCATGGATTACTTACTTTTTAAAGATCTCCAGAACTCCAGAAGAGGCTCACCCACTGGCAGAGAAGCCAAAGTGTTTTATTCAGATGATGGCAAAGCTGTAAGAATGTGAAATCTAAGGAAAACGTTTTCATGAGCTTCTGAGGAAAAGACTTCGACTGGGGCCCTGTGGCCAGCAGGCCCAGGCTGGACTGAGTCCCAGCAGCCTCCTGCTTCAGGGATTGAGGCAGCAGCAGCAGCCAATCAATTCCTTTGTCTTATCAGGCTGAACTGGAAGCCCCTTGTTGATTGTCTGCCATGCCTGAAGCTGCTCATTTGAACTAGACAGTCAGCAGCAAGTGGGAGGCTGCTCGTCACCAGCCAGACTGCACCCAAACTAAGCCTGCAGGCCCTCATGGCAGAGAAGCCGGTCTTTTATTCAGATGGGGAAAGCTGTTTTCCTTACATCTCATCTTACAGTTTCACGGGTTTCTGAATAAAAGACTTTGGCTTCTCTGCCACGTGGGCCAGCCTCTTCTGGAACTGTTCGAAAAGTAAGTACAGTAAAGCCATGGGAACTGGGATGGGGAAAAGTGGATCTGACCCATGGAGGCTCCATTTCAGCCTGTAACAGGCTCGGGGAGGTCTCAGAGGCTCCATTTTGGCCAAAAATGGGCCATGGTGTGTGTGTGTCGCTTTGCAGAGGCACTGCGGGCCACTCCTTTGCTATTTTCTGAATGGCCCCGTGGGCCAGATCTAAGCACCCCGGGCCTTGAGTGTCACACCTCTGCTTTAATGAATTCCATTTTCAAGAGGCAGTGAGGAATATGTATGTTGTTCTTTTTATTCTTTAAGTCATAGCGGGAAAATAAGATATCTATTATTTGTTTTCATTTCTTATTAAGGTGAGAGTTTTTTAGAACAAAATGGTGCTACTTAAGATGATAGCTCTTATTGTTAAAAGATTATTGAACTATGCAAGCTTAAGGATTGTATAGTAGATACTAGTATAATTAGGCAACACGGCATCAGAAATTATAAAAAGGGGTGTAAATGCCACATATTGTATATGCATGTGTTCAATAATTTGGAAGTTGGTAGGTTGAAATTTTAATACCAAAGTAATGTCATTATCAAAGATGTCAAGAAACTTGAAATATTAATTATCCTGAATAGTGAATAAGATAATCTAACAAAAGTACTACAGGTGGCCTTATGATTAACAAATGAGAATATTTATTGTGGAAAGATCTGTTGAAATTACATAAAACATATCCTGATTTTGGATTACCGTATTTTTCAGAGTATAAGATGCACCTTTTTTCCTCTAAAAAGAGGCTGAAAATCTGGGTGCGTCTTATACACTGAATACAGCATTTTTTGCCTCCTGAAGTCCCGCCCCCTTCACCAAAATGGCCGTGCATAGCCTTATGGAGGCTTTCAGACAGCTTCTGAGGGCTGGGGAGGGCAGAAATGAGCAGAAAATGGCCGTTTCCCCCCCCAAACCCCAGCAGCACTCTATAAGCCTCCATGAGGCTATGCGTGCATTTTTTTGACAAAAAATGGCATATTTTTGCGAAAAATGGGCCATTTTATGCTCTTCTCCCCCCCCCCCCGGAGCACTCTGCAAGCCCCCCAAGGCTATTCATGCCTTTTATTTGAAAAAAAACAGGGCCGTTTTTGTGAACCTACCTACTCTCTCTCTCCCCCCCACCTATCTACTGTATTTCGCTCTATCTCTCTCTATTTCTCTCTCTCCACCCACCTACCTACCTACCTACCTACCTACCTACCTACCTACCTACCTACCTACCTACCTACACTCTCCCTACCTACCTACCTATTGTATCTCTCTCTTTCTCTCTCTCCCTTCATCTACCTACCTAACTAACTACTCTCTCTCTCTCCCTCCCTCCCTCCCTACTGTATTTCTCTCTCTTTCTCTCCCTCTCTATCCCTCTATCTACCTACCTACTTTAAAAAAAAGCCTCTTCAAAACCTGGGTGCGTCTTATACTCTGATGCATCTTATACTCCGAAAAATACGGTAGTTAAATTTTCAGCTATTCTTCATTAAAATGATGGTATCCGATGCCCTTTTTTTCTGCTATATAGTTTGATATCAACAGTTAGAAATTAGGAATCTGAATGATAGAAATGTAAATGTAATTTTCAATTTTACAGGCAGCTACAAATTGATAGGATCTTTGACAGAACACTATCACGAAAAGATTATGCTGTCTTTTTGAAATTTGAAGCTGTAGGAAGCAAAGATGATTTTTTACACACAATGCTTGGTGCTGAAATACCCATCCAAGGTATGGTATTGGTAAATACTGAATTAAGTGTAAAATCAATGTATTTTATAGGAAAAGTATTGAGATCAATATATGTATTGTTAAAAAACATAAAGTTAATTTCTTGATGAGCGTCTAATAACATGTTCCTCTTTTTAATTAATGTGTATAGATAAATATTTTTTGAAGTTTGTACAGCTCTAATAATGATCTCATGGAATTATTTATATATTTCATTAGATAAAAATTATAACCCAATATTATCCCTGATAATATTGATCATGATTATTGTATTCTATGGAATTTCTTGAAAATACTTTAATTCATATGGACAAAGTAACATTTCTGATCACTTATGCAGCTTTTGAGTGGCCACTATTTTGTTAGCCTTTCTGAAATTATAAATTCTGGTGGTAGATGGGACTGCCAAACATCACAGTTTAAGTACTGTTGAATGTTATGATGAACATTTCTACTAGAATAAATTTGAAAATGCATTATAACAATAGAGTATGTGTAGAGTTGTTTAAGATTGTTTGAAACTATAGGTTGTGCATAAATTTCCATAGGATACTGGGAATCTTGAACATTTGAACTATATTTGGAAATCACAGTTATTTGATACTGCTTAACTCTAGAATATAAATCTTTATGTATTCTTCATGACAAGAATCAGAGATATTGTATTGACCATTATTTCATTTCAATTTTAACCTGGAAACTCATTAAGTTAAAGCATTCATAAGCTATGTATTGGTTTATGCAACCTGATTACTTGTTTTAATGAATAAACATGTCAACATAGATAATTTAATGTTACAACTGCATTTAGAAATATTGGTCATTTTACCCAAATAAGATTTGTTTGTTAAGTCATTTTAAGCTAGATTTTTTTGAAGACTCCTGGCTTGTTTTAATGTAGCTAACTGTGTAACTCCATCGTCAACATTACATTAAGCTAATCATCCTAGTTTCTGTTTTTGTTCCTTATGCTCAAAGATAAAAATGATACATGATTATGGCTATCATTTTTGCTTTGATGAGTTCTTAAATACTTACAGAAAGATCCCATTTCATGCTTTGCAGAGGATGCTAGACATTAATATAAACAAATGACTTAGCAATTTCCTTGTTGTCTAGAGTCAAAATTAATCTGACAAGGTAGACTGAGGTACTGTTAGTCAATCTACTCCCAACTCTCCTCTCTCCATTTAATTATATCTGTTAGTTCAGCAGGATTAAAAAGTCACCTACATTTGCTGTAGTTAATAAAAGCTTTCTTTCAGGAGTTTTCCACTTAAGGCAGCAACTCCATAGCTTTACCATTTGAGTGCAACCATCTGTTTTCAAGAATGCTTTATTATGTGAACAGTTCTTTGGAGAACAGATTTTTATTGTTACAGTGTTTCCCTGAAAATAAGACCCAGCCTTATATTTGGGGGGCCCTCCAAAATAAAGATTAGGGCTTATTTTCGGGGAAACACGATATCAGGGTAATCAGCCTGGCTAGGCATCTTGCCCCTGATGCATGCACAAGAGGCGAGGGGACTGATGGTATCTGGCAGCAGCTGCAGCCCTTGGTTGGTGCACTCTGGCACTGTGCAACCTGCACGGCGCAGGTGAGTTGATTCCCTGTCCAAGCAGCAGACAGAGACAGAGTCATAGGGAGAGGCAGGTGATCCAGACACACAATGAGGCTGCGGTAAAGCTGAGAATTGATGGGCTAGAGCAGGAGGCTGGCTGTGGGAGACTCTTTTTCATGCAGCAGCAATGGCAGCAGATGGAGGCAGAGGTGCAGGGCGGAAGGCAGTTGATACTGATGTACCACGCATGCAGCAGGCAAGCTGAGAGACATGAAGACAGGCCTCCTGCGGCTGCTTGCTCCAGCCCACCGACTCTCAGCTTCTCCACAGTCTGCGTCCAGATTGCAACCCTCCCTCTACCTCTGCTTCTGCCTGCTGCTTAGACAGGTAATCAACTTACCTGCACTGCACATGCAGCTGCTGCTGCTGGACATCATTGGCCCATGCTCACTCAACACCTCCTGTGCTGGCCATACCCACTCCCTTCACTGGGGCTTATTTTTTGGGGTAGGGCTTATTTTCGGGGAAACATGTTATAGAACAAGTTCTATTTAAAATTATTGTTGCATTAGAGAACAATATTTCTATTTGTAATGCATTATTATTTGCTCCTTTATAGCAGTATATCCTATGAAAACTTACTGATATATTGTTACTCTCTTTACAACATACAATAGTTCTTCCATCTTAATATCTTTTTCAGGGAATCCCCACTGTGTTGAACTGGGTTTGATAGGCTCAGGGCTTCCAGTCATGTTGACATTCATCCCAGGACCAGTTATCAGTTTCAAAGAATGTTATATTGGTGAACACACAGATCTTGTTTGCACACTCCAAAATGAATGTGATGTTCTTCCAGTGACATTTGTTTTTCATAAGATTGCACATTATAATATTTGCCCCGAAAAGGGAAAAATAAAAGGAAAGTCTGTAAAGGTATTCACATATTTTCTTTCATTCTTTATTTATGTGTATCTAAATAAAGCAGCTGCTGCTTTTCTGTTCTTGTCTTTAACCATGGCAAAGGAGAGAATGTAACACAATTTGTCGCACACATCACCACTTTCCATTATTAGCACTAAATCCCTTTTCTCTTCTTCATTTTTTGGCTAAACTACATTAGCCATTTTATTGCTTCCATATGCTTCTCCTCTCATTACTGTCCACAATATTTGAATTGTAACTTATTTTCTCCTATGTAGTAGTTACAATTATTTTCTTTATATTTATCTCTCATATAATTCATCAATTACAAGCTTATACTCAATTCTAAATTATGTTTTCTTATTTTGTATCCTCCTTATTTCCTATTTTCTTTGTATCCTGCTCAGCTGTATTTTGCTGGTGTTCATTCACATCCTTAATCTTTTTCTTCAGCTGCTGAATGGAATGCTCTCTTCTTTTTTGTTTCCTAGTGAGATTCAATTTTTTACAATATTTTATTAAATTATTTAAAGCAATAAGCAGCTAATTTCCAATTTACTTCTCTCATTTTATTTTATCATTTGTTTAGCTCCTCAGCTTCTCTCTTTCATTATCCATTTGTATATTTAATTGGTATGTCTATTTCATATGTGAAACAGAACATGATAATGTATCATTCAATTCCGTTGCATCATTTCAATTTTTTTCTTTACAGATTTTAATTTTTAAAAATATAAGAAACCAAATTAAAGTTTTAAGAGTGAGAGTAAGCATAATGTAACAAATGGAACTTTTTACAGCTTGCATTAACTTTTGTGTCCTTTTTAATGTGTTTAATACTTTTGTGGGTTTTTTTGTTTTGTTTTCAGGATGTGATATTTTCATTTATCCCACGACATATAGGATCCTTCACAGTGAGGCAGAAAGTAGATATTATAGGACCAGTAGCAAAAAAAGATGACTTTCCAGTTTTAGAGATGAAACCATTTCATCAAATACATTTAGTTTTTTCTGGCCTCTGCAAGTCGGTATCCACTAATGTGCTGAAAACCAACCCTGGTATGTTATTAATTAAAAAATGCTAAGTTTTTACTTAGAAATGTATTTCTTTCTGAGAAACAATTTTGACATTTTCCCAAGACAGAAGTGATCTATGTATCATCTGAAATGATAGACTTCCAAAATGCTGTCTTTATGAAGAAGTAACTGATTTAAACTATTAATTTTGAAAATTATGTGGAGATCCATGTAGCTTAACATAAATGAGTTTTAGTTATCAGTTAAGCTTATTTGTAAGCATTTATTTCATTCCCCTGAGACTAATATGCCTTTTAGGATAAGTCGGATACCAGATATCTCCAGGACGAGATAATGGCGAGATGGAAAAGGTTTGACAAGCTATCTCTTTTTCTGGTGATTTTTAAAAAAACTAAATAGAAAATTTTAATGTCTCAATTACATTTTTAAACATGTTGGTTTAATTACCTGTGTGGTTGGGAGCTGCTGATATTAGTTTTAGCCTTTTTCTTTTACAATTTATAATAAGCTTAGCTTCATAGCTTCATATACCTCTTCATAGTACTTTACATCCCTCTCTAAGCGGTTTACTCCCAACAATCTTGAGTCCTCGGTTTTACCGAACTTAGAAGGATGGAAGGCTGAGTCATCCTTGAACCGGTCAGAATTTGAGTCCTAGCAAGTGAGCAGTGAGTTGCAATACTGCATACTAACCACTGCACCACATGTCTGTAATCTAAGTGCTATTATAATCTGCTTTTTGGGGGGTTGGACATGAAAAATATACCATTATGTTTTATTTCCATTTGAAATCTAGGAGAACACGTAGTTCAATTTTCTTCAGATTAAATTGCATTATTTACCTAAAAGTGATAGTGTTAAAATCCCTAGTTATTTAGAAAAACCACAACTATTAAAACTATTGAAACAGCCAGAGCACTCCTCACTCCGCAACCAATGCAGATGGGACACCCTACAAGAAAAACTTCAAGAACATTATGCACCCAGGCCATCCTGCATTGCCCACAGGCACGTATACTATCACCGGAACCAGGCAGAGGGCCGAGGTCACCTGACACGCAAACAAGGACTGAACAATTGCACAGGTACTCAACTGGATGTGGAGGGAGTGGCCCAAGGAACCAGTAAGCACAGAGTTCAAGCCATTTTATACCCGGCAACATGAACTGTCCGTTCAATGGGGCTGTTTACTGTGGAGAAACCGTGTAGTGATTCCCCCTAAACTAAGGCAACCCATTCTGAAATCGTTGCATGATGACCACCCCGGAATTGTGAAGATGAAGGTGTTGGCCCGGATCTATGTTTGGTGGCCCAACCTGGACAGTGCTACTGTAGAATGGGTCGCATTGTGTCAAGAGTCAAGGCCAGAACCCCCATCGGTGCCAACATGGGAGTGGAAAACACCCACGACACCGTGGTCCAGGGTATACCTCGATTTCGCGGGACCATTCCTCATCTTGGTTGACTCCTACTCAAAATGGCTTGAGGTAACCCTGATGGTATCCTCTACAACAGAAACTCACCTGAGCACTCCAGAAGATGTTCGTGACATATGGACTGCTGGATGTCCTGGTGTCGGACAATGGGCCACAGTTCACTGCAACCCAGTTCAAACTGTTTTTGGCAAGCCAGCGGATCTACCATCCGCTGGCGCATGCGTGAGAATGGGAGATGGCTGCCGAGTCTCACCGTTCCGGCTATCAAAATCAAAAAACCAAAAGATTTCAGGTGATCAAGACCCCGGACATGAGAACGGAGGGGTCCCTCCAAGATACCAACGCTCAGGCTTCCCGGGGAGGTAATTATTTGAGGAGGGTGCTGCCTCTGGGTGGCTCCTGGACGGTGTTACCTCCCTCGACGATCTTCTTAAACAGCTGGTCGGCGGCGGCTTTACGCGAGCGGCGGTGGTTTTGGCCTCGCCGCCCTGAGAAGCCGCCCCATTGCCCTGGGAGACCCGGTCTATCACTAAATAACTTTTATTGTTGGCGTGCGGGCTTGTGTCCCGAACAGGGGGTGGGGAATCCTATGGAAGTGCCTGCCTGGACTAGAGAACTAGCTCTCTCCTCTCGCTACAACCCTGCAGCTCTGCAACGCAGCCCAGCTGATTTTCCCTTTTCCCCTTTGGCACGGCATTTATCTTACATCTTGCCATTACCTCCGTCGGCTTCCACCTATTGTTTAACTGCCGGGGCTGTGACCCCAGGACTTCAACGACGGGTTCCTCGCTGTGCTGGCTGTGTTGGTTATTGTTTGCTGCTGTTGCCATCTCAAGAGAGCCACGTCCGACAGAACTATTTACTGCACTCTTCTACATTGGACGCCATTGCTCTGGAAAGGCAAGGTGCCTGGAGCTTAGGCTCCCTCCAGTGGCCACTACTGGTACTTTTTTTCATCTTTGGGCTGGTTTACTATTTTAGACTCCCCCCTGTGGCCATTACTGGTACTTTTTTCATCTTTCTTAACATCTACCCACCCTTTCTACAATTATATCTTCTGGGCTTCCACACGCGCGAACAAACTGTATCTGCCCGACCAACATTACCTTTCGCCACCCCAGGGAAACCATCTCAGTCACCTAGACTTTGCCTTCCCCAACACCGTTGGCAAACCGGACTAAACATTGTTGGCGGTCTTTTTAACCGCCTAGACTCTTGGGACCTTCCCAACTGCGTAAGAAGGGAAGAAATGCCATCTTCCCCTTCTGTATATTTTTTTGTATGACCTTTTGTAACATCTTTGCACGCTGCGCAAATTTTTTTTAAACGGTATGGTGAGTGTATGGGATTTGTATGTGTGAATTGAATGATCCCACTTTTATTGTTATTATCGTTGTATTTTTGTGTTTTAATTATCATGTGGGGATTGTTTGCGTGAGCGCCTGAGTATGTCTGATTCGGAGGACCTGCCGGGGAATGCGGGGGTCACTGGGGTGGTTGGGGGGACCACGGCCACGGGAGTGGGTCGGAGCATTGCGGTCGTAACAGGGAGAGGCAGATATGGCGGGGACTTTAGGGCTGGCCATTACCGGGGAAGGAGGGTTCGCTACATCACAGAGATCCCTCCTTCCGGCCCTATGAGTCCCACTCCGAGGCCAGATGGAGTGAGTAATCAGGACCCTGGTCTCAGGCTGCTGTCGCTAAATGCCAGGTCTGTTGTTCACAAGGCTCCCCTCGTCCGGGACTTAATTTTGTTAAGAGGGCAGACGAGAGGGCAGACCTGGCATGTATTACTGAAACATGGCTGGGCACGGAGGGAGGAGTCCCCCTCGTAGAGATGTGCCCAGACGGATTTCAGGTGCTTCATCAGCCGAGAGCCCAGGGAAGGGGTGGCGGTGTGGCTATTGTTGTCCGGGAGTCTTTAGCACCTCGTAGGATCCCTGCTCCGGAGCTTGTCGGGTGTGAGTCCCTACTGGTGAAGCTGGACCCCAAAGGTCAAGTGGGTCTGCTGCTAACGTACCTGCCTCCCAACTGCGTTGCAGCAGCCCTCCCCTCGCTCCTCGAGTCGGTAGCCGAGCTAGCAATTGAGTTCTCTAGGTTTATGGTCCTGGGGGACTTCAATTTGCCTTCGCTCGGTGAACACTCTGATGGAGCGCAGGAGTTCATGGCTTCCATGACAGCCATGGGCTTGACCCAGGTAATCCGAGGCCCAACCCACTCAGCGGGTCACACACTCGACCTCGTATTCCTCTCGGAGCAGTGGATTTGTGATCTTGGTCTGAGGGGTAATGAGATCATACCCCTGTCGTGGTCAGACCACTGCCTACTGAGGCTAGACTTCCGGAGGCCAAACCCCCACCGTAGGGAGGAGGAACCGACCAGGTGGTTCCGCCCCAGGCGACTTATGGACCCCTTAAGGTTCCAGACGGAGCTTGGGGCTATTCCTGATACTCTCGCCCACAGTTCGGCGGAGACTCTTGTTGCTGCCTGGCACTCGGCAGCATCGGAGTCTCTTGACCGGATTGCGCCACTACGGCCCCTCCGGGTCGGTGGATCCCGGAGGCCTCCTTGGTTCACCGAAGAGCTCCGGGAGATGAAGCGCCGGAGGAGACGCCTAGAGCACTTGTGGAGGTCCGATAGGTCCGAATCGAACCGAGCACTTCTGACAGCATGCACCAAGGAATACATCCGGGCACTAAGGACAACTAAAAGAACACACATTGCCACCTTGGTTGCGTCCGCCGAGTCCCGCCCAGCCGCCCTGTTTAGGATAACCCGCTCCCTCCTAAATAGGAGGGAGGCAGGGGACCCCTTACAGGGTAAGGCTGAGGAGTATGTCCAGTTCTTGGCGGACAAAGTTGCTCGGTTTCGGTCGGACTTGGACTCCACTCCCGCAGATCCAGCCGAGACACAGGGGGATAACTTGGCAGACCATCTCTGGGTTGAGTTTCAGGATGTTGCCTCCGGGGATGTGGACAAGGCTATGCGAGCTGTGAGCGCCTCCACCTGTATACTGGACCCGTGTCCCTCCTGGCTGGTTGCCAACAGCAGTGAGGTGACACGAGGCTGGATCCAGGCGGTGGTTACCACCTCCCTTCGGGAGGGGCACTTCCCCGCCGCACTTAAAGCGGCGGTGGTGAGACCCCTCCTGAAGAAACCATCCTTGGATCCAGCCGTTCTTAATAACTACCGTCCAGTCTCCAACCTTCCCTTTGTTGGGAAGGTTGTTGAGAAGGTGGTGGCCTTCCAGCTTCAGCGCACCTTGGAGGAAGCTAGCTATCTTGACCCCTTCCAGTCCGGCTTCAGGCCCGGCTACAGCACAGAAACCGCTTTGGTCGCATTGACCGATGATCTCTGGAGAGCCATGCGTCCATCCTGGTTCTCCTTGACCTCTCAGCGGCTTTCGATACCATCGACCATGGTATCCTTCTGCGACGACTGCGGGAGGTGGGAGTGGGAGGCACTATTTTGCAGTGGTTCTCCTCCTACCTCTCGGACAGGTCGCAGTCGGTGTTGGTGGGGGGGCAGAGATCGTCCCCGAGGCCCCTAACTTATGGGGTGCCGCAGGGCTCGGTCTTATCCCCCCTACTATTCAACATATACATGAAACCGCTGGGCGAGATCATTCGGAGGCACGGAATAAAATACCATCAATACGCGGACGATACACAGTTGTATCTGTCCGCCCCGTGCCAACTCAATGAAGCGGTGGACGTGATGAGCCGGGGTCTTGAGGCCGTTAGGGACTGGATGAGAGCTAACAAACTGGTACTCAACCCAGACAAGACCGAGTGGCTGTTGTGTTTTCCTCCCAACAATTTGGCCAACGTTCCACCACTCAGGCTGGGGGGTCAAAATTTATACCCCTCAGACAGGGTCCGCAACTTGGGAGTCCTCCTGGACCCACAGCTGACTTTTGACCATCATTTGTGACCAGGGGGGCATTTGCCCAGGTTCGCCTGGTACGCCAGTTGCGGCCCTACCTGAATCGGGAGGCCCTCACAACAGTCACTCGAGCCCTTCTGATCTCTAGGCTGGAATACTGCAATGTGCTCTACATGGGGCTGCCCTTGAAGAGCATCCGGCGACTTCAGCTAGTCCAGAATGCGGCCGCGCGAGTGATCGTGGGCGCACCACGGTTCGCCCACATAACACCGATCCTCCGTGAGCTGCGCTGGCTACCTGTTGATCTTCCGGTGCGCTTCAAGGTGCTACTTACCATTCATAAAGCCCTCCATGGTAGTGGATCTGACTATTTGAGAGACCGCCTTCTGCCAATTACCTCCCTGCGTCCCATCAGATCGCATAGAGTAGGCCTCCTCCGAATTCCATCCGCCAGTCAGTGTCGACTGGCGACTACGCGGAGGAGAGCCTTCTCAGTTGCAGCTCCGACGCTTTGGAACGATCTCCCCGTGGAGATTCGCACCCTCACCACCGTCCAGACCTTCCGCACAGCCCTCAAGATCTGGCTATCCCGTCAGGCCTGGGGATAAGAACTTAACCTCGCCCCACCCGAATGCTGAATGAATGTTGTGTTTTACTGGTTTATTTATTTATTTTTATTCACATTTTTCTTTTTTTCTCGTGTTCTGTCTTGCACTCCCTCCCTATTAATTGTAAGCCGCCCTGAGTCCCCTCAGGGAAAAGGGCGGCTTATAAATGTCAATAAACATCTAAACATCTAAACATCTACCATGCTATCATCGTGCCATTCCACAGAGCCAACAATGGACAAGCAATGGCAAGACGGCAACCAAGCATTGCAGAATGGAGAGGATGAGGAGACCGTGCATCATTACCTGTAGGACTGAATCCCGCGATACCAGAGTGAACTGCCACTGAGGTCCCACCACTGCAGCAGACAATCCCAGATGAAGGCTCTGCCCAAACGACTCCTGGAGAGGTCTTTGACCAACCATCCGTTTCCCATGCCGACTCTTTACGAATGAGGAGAGAATAAGAAGACTCCGCCCAAGCACCTGCTGCTCCCACTGACTCATTGAGAATGGAGGAGTGAATGCACACCTGCTGTCGACCTGCATACTTGGAAGACTCCGCCTGTAGTGTAAAGACTGGAGACTGACAGCTCCCACTTGGTGGGGAGGGGTGTTGTGTATGCACATGCGCTGTTGAGAGGTTTCACTGCAGTCAGCACAAGGCATGGGAAAATACTTTGAATCCATTGGCTAATGGCTGACAGCCCTCTATATAGAGTGCTGTCAGCCTGCAGCCTTTGGCTATTACTAGTATATTGCTGTTCTATGCTTAATAAACACAAACTGTTACATCTGCCAGCTTCCACTCCATTCTTCGCCGAAGATCAGACAGAAGCCTTCTGCTTCAATTAATTTTCGAAATCATTTGATCATTATAGAAATATAACACATGAACACCAGCAGTGGTATTCTGCCAGTTTGCCCGGTTTGGTGAACCAGTAGCGGCAGCGGGGGGCTCCACCCACCCAGCCAGACATCATCATGGACACTCTGCACATGCTCAGGAGTGCTGCGGGTGAGCGAAGCGTGCATGCAAGGTGCGCACGCTCCCGGTAGCGAGGGTAAGAGGATTTCTGATGAACACACACACACAGAATGATTTAGTTTGATGATCTCTTTTTGGTGTTTTATGCTTGCCTGGTTTTAGGAATAAGAAATGAAATTAATTTATGCATAAACTGTGAAACATATTACCATAAAATATTCTTGTATATGTATAGTATATTTTGAAATTTAAGTTCTGTGTAATATCTTTAATTTAGCTCTTTTAATGATGCAATTTATTTATTTTCTTTGTGTTTGTTTTCTCCAATCAATTTTATTGAAACTCATGTTAAAAAGTTCAGTCTCAAAAATTGTTACATTATAAGAGGTTAGATGTGGATATGATTCTTTTTTTTATTAAAAGTTTTAAAAAAGGTTTTACAAATATATACTTCCTCTCCCCCACCCGAACCCACCTCCCCCCTAACCTCCCCTCCTCAACCTCCCAGAGCAAATACAGGGTATAAATCTTTAACAACCATATTCTAAAATAAACTAACAGACTTTAGCATCCCTCACTTGTACTTTAACTCCCCTTTTATTAAGCTAACTCTAAACAAATTATATCATTCCTTGCTCATTCAATCATAAGCTATCTGGAATTTCTTAGTCCCGTATTTATTTTGAATATAATCAATCCATCTTCTCCATTCCAGCTTATATTTCTCGTCTGAATGATCCTTGAGATATGCTGATATTTTAGCCGTCTCTGCTAAGTTTGTTACTTTTAACGTCCATTCTTGAATAGTAGGCAAATCTTCCTTCTTCCAGTACTGCGCCACCAACAGTCTTGCTGCCGTTGTTAGGTTCAGAATCAAATTAGTCTCTATAACAGTACAATAAGTAGTTATACCTAACAAGAATAACTGAGGGGTAAACTTTATCCTCTTTTTAAAGATATTTTGCATAATCCACCATATTTTTATCCAAAATACTTTGACCTTTTTACAAGTCCACCATATATGATAATACGTAGCATCAGCACAATCACATCTCCAGCATTTAGGTTGTAGGTTCGGATACATACAAGCCAATTTTTTGGGATCTAAATGCCATCTGTAAAACATCTTGTAAAAGTTCTCCCTCAGATTTTGGGCTTGCGGAAATTTTACATTTCTTACCCATATCTTTTCCCATGTATCCATCATTATTGGTTCTTCAAAATTTTGTGCCCACTTTATCATACAGTCTTTAACTAATTCTGTTTCAGAATCTATTTCTATCAATCTATTATATAACCTTTTTATATGCATTTGACTTTTGTCCCTAATTTGTTTTACTAGATTGTCCTCATTTGTGTAATACCAATTTTCTGGTCTTTTTTCCATCTGGCCTGTAACTGTCCATACTGAAACCACATTTGGATTATCTTTTCCAGAGGTTTTAGCTGTAATACACCTCTTTCTATAGGAAGAAGCTGTCTGTATGTGGTTACATCCTGTTTTTGTGCTATGCTTATATTCTCTATTGCATGTCTGGGAATTGCCCACATAGGTATCTTATCATTTAATTTATGTTGATATTTTTTCCAGACACGCAATAGAGCATTCCTTAAAATATGACTTTTGAAAGTCTTATCCACCTTCTTGTCGTATATCAAATAAGCATGCTAACCGTATACCAAATCATGCCATTCGATGTTCAGTATTCTATCCTCTGTTGAATTGATCCAATCACTAATTATTGATAAAACTACTGCTTTGTAATATAATTTTAAATTTGGCATTTTCAAGCCTCCTCTCTCACGTACATCTTGCATTATTTTAAGTTTTATTCTCAGTTTCTTCCCTGCCCAGACAAATTTATTAATACCCTTCTGCCATTCAAGCAAATTTGCATCTTTTTAAAGTATTGGTATCATTTAGAAAAGAAATAAGAACTTAGGCAGAACATTCATTTTTACTGCTTCTATCCTTCCCAACAAAGACAATTGTAGTTTTCCCCATTTTTTCATCTCTACATATATTATGTGCCATAATGGTTCATAATTATACTTATATAATTTCCCATTTGAAGTTGTAATATAAACTCCTAGATATTTTTTACTATCTCACATCCTGTTATTCTTTCTAATTCTTTTCTTTGATTTGTGTTCATATTTTTAACTAACATTTTTTGTTTTCCCTATATTTATTTTAAACCCAGATACTTGACCATATTGATTAATCATATTCATTAAGGCCTTAGTAGATTTCCCTGCTTGGGTTAAAGTTACAACCAAGTCATCCGCAAATGCTCGTAATCTGTATTTGTGATGCCTAATCTTAATTCCCTGTAAATCATCTGACCCCCGTATTTTATTCAGCAATAGCTCCAGGGTTAGAATAAACAATAATGGCTATAGGGGGCAACCCTATCTTGTACCTTTTTCAATTTTAAAAGGTTCTGTTAAGCTTCCAGTAACTGTAATTTGTGCTGTTTGTTCCTGGTATATTGCCTTGATAGATTGTATAAAGTACTCTCCAATTTGCATCTTTTGCATTATTTTCATTAGAAATTGCCAATTCACTCGATCAAATGCCTTCTCCACGTCCAGAAATATAAGCGCTGCAGGGACTTGGTTATTCTTTCCCAGATACTCCAATATATTAACAATTTGTCTTACATTACTTCTCATTTGTCTCCCTTGTATAAAACCAGTTTGATCATTGTGAATCAGTTGCTGTATAGCTAACATCAACCTGTTTGCTAATATTTTGGCAAACATTTTGTAATCTGTGTTGAGTAATGATATAGGCAGGGGTGGGTTTCAACTGGTTCGCGGCGGTCCCCGCGAACCGGTTGGTCGGCGAACCCGGAAGTAAGTAACTTCCGGGAACGGCGAAGGGCCCACCCACCCGCCCGCGCTCCTTACCGGTCTTTGAAGGCTTCTGCGCTTCCACGCAGGCGTATGGCACATACAGCGCCTGCGCGATTCTCCACGAGCAGCTGGATGGCACATACAGCGCCTGCGTGAGTCTCCGCGAGCAGCTGGAGCATCGCGCAGGTGCTAAGATGCATGCGTGAACTGCACATGTGCACGAGGACGCCGCCGGCCCCGTTCCAACCGAACCGGTTGGAACGGGATTAGCAACCCACCCCTGGATATAGGCCTATAATTTTTTGGCTGGCTAAGATCTTGATCTTCTTTGGTAATAAAGGATATAAAAGCTGTTCTCCAAGATGGAGGTACCTTTCCTTCCATTTGGATTCTGCTAAATAATTCCTTAAGAGGTTCTATCATTTCTAATTGTAAATTTTTATAGTAAACCGCTGTCAAACCATCTGTGCCCGGTGCTTTCCCAGCTTTTAACTGTTTAATTACCTGGAGGATTTCTTCCAAAGTTATTGGTTGGTTCAATCTCTCCCTTTGCTCATCTTTAACTATAGGTATTTTTTCTTTCTCCAAGTATCTATCTATATCTAAACCTTGTATTTTATCACCCGTGTACAGTCCTGCATAAAATTCTAAGAAGGCCTTTTGGATCATATCCTGTTGATGAACTTCTTTGCCTTTATAATATATTTTTTGTATAGTACAAGATTTTTGTTTTTTCCTCGTCATATATGCTAACCATCTGCCTGATTTGTTTGCATTGCAAAAAGTATTATGTTTAGCATATAACAAGTTAGTAGCCACCTGATCTGACATCAACATATTAAATTGCGCTCGTAATAGGGTAATTGCCTCTTTTGTCTTCTTGTCACCTGGGTTGGATATTAACTCCTGCTCTTTCTTCTTTATCTCTTCCTCTAGTTCCTTTCTTTTTCCCCCCTGTCTACGTCTATGTAGCTTATTTACATTTATTAGGACTCCTCTCATATACACTTTGCTTGCATCCCAAACCATTTCCATAGATGTACCCTTGTTCATATTAAAAAGAAAATATTCTCTCAGCAATTTTTTACATTCATTGACATTTTTCTCATATCTAAATAAATTTTCATTTAACCTCCAACACCTTCTAGATTCCTTCCCATATTCCAATTCCATCCAGACTGGGTTATGATCTGTTAAGGCTCTGGAACATATCTTTGTCTTCTTTACCTTAGAAAGCAAATCATTTATAGTTAGTATAAAGTCAATCCTAGAAAAAGATTGATGTCTATCAGAAAAGAATGTAAAGTCCTGTTCTTTAGCGTTCCTTTCTCGCCAAATATCTCTTAGCTCCAAATCATCCATCATATCGAAGAAAGACTTAGGTAGTTTCGCACGTGTTTGGATATTTTGCAAAAGACCCTTCTTATCTTTCTTGGTATCCAAAACTCCATTCCAGTCACTCATTAATATGCAGGATCTATAGTCCCATTGTATTGACTTGGTACGGAGCATCTTGTATAATTTTTCTTGTTGTTGATTAGGGGCATATACTCCCATTAAGAGTATCTTTTTCCCTTCTAATAATAGTGTCAGCGTTCCAAGTATCATGCAGAATTAAATCAGAGTCCAAGGCAAAATGATCCTCTTTGTTCCAATTTAATAAGACAGACATTTTAGGCACATCTGTGTTAATCCCAATACTGGAAATGGCATCAGAATTCCACCCAGTTAAAAGTTCATGATCTTGTCCCCACACCCACGGTCCATCACATGGTCCAATCTTGTGCATGCGCAAGGAAGATGGCTGCCTGAGCTTTGCCGCTCAGGTTTCAAGAGGGAAAAATGGCCAAAAATAAACAGAACCGAAGCCTAGAAATTGCAGTGAAGTGAAGAACTCTTCAAGAACAACACAAGAGGTTTTGGAGAAGCGGCTACCTGGAAGAGCGTTGCTCTTGGATGGTGCTGCTCTTGGAGGACGACTCCTGTTCCGACCACCGCGACCTCGGCCCCGCTGCCTCGGGGAGCCGCTGTGCCTTGGCTGCTGAGCCTGTGCTCCGCTGCCTCGAGGAGCCGGTGAGTCTCTGTCGGTGTGCCATAGGACTGGGCGACCGGCCTCCTCTGCCACCGCCGCTGCAGGGCTTCTCGGGCGACACAGTCGCAGGACCTTCTCTGCCTGACACTCTGGCTGCTGCGGCCTCGGTCAGCTTCCTCCGCTGCTGCCGCTGCCGTCCACTCCTGTCCCTGGCGCAGCTCTTTGGGCGGCGCCGCCCTCTCTGGCTGCCTCGGCCTCGACGCCGCCATTCCGGGGAGCCGGTGTGCCCTGAGACTGAACGGCCATCTTCCTCCACCGCTCCTGTTTCCAGACGTGGCCTCTGCTTCTTCTCCGCTTCGGCCCCTGGGACAACGCCACTGCGGGGGGCCTTCTTGGACAACGCCACCGCGGGGGACCTTCTTTGCTCACCACTCTGGCTGCTGCAGCGGCCATAGGGAACTTCTGCCATGCCGGCTGCCTTGCGTTCCGCCCTGTGACTCACAACCATTGCAGAGGACGGGGGATGAGGAAGACGGGGATGGGAAGCCTGCCCCCCCTCCAACTGGCGCCAACTCCCTCAGCCGCCTCAGACTTTCAGACATTCTTCCAGGCCCTGCAGGAGAGAAGAGCGAGGAACCCTTCCCTCCCAAACCACTACCGGCCCCAGCCACTTCAAACTTGCGCTGACTGCCTTTTGCGTATTTAAGATCTGTGTTTTTAGCCAGTTTGCTCAGTGCATGAATGTATGAATGTGAGAGAGAATGTGCCCACTTTTTAACTTAATTAATTATTGCATTGTTGTACTGTATTTTAATGATTATTGTGGGGTGTGGATGAGGAGAGTGTCTGATTGGTGCATATGATAGGACCGGGAGTGCGACCTGGAGCCCCCTCCACTGAGTGCAGAAGCAGAAGTGGATGGGGGCCCAGATTCGCCCCCCGTCCTGGAGTGAATGGTGTGTGTGGCCTGCTGGGAAGAATGGGGGCCATTGGGAAGGGGGGAGGGTCTATGGGGATGGGGGAGGGTCAGAGCATTTTGGTTACGACCGGGAGGGGCAGATATGACGGGAGCTATAGGGCTAGCCATTACCGGGGAAGAAGGACTCGCTACATTACAGCGATTCCTTATTCCAGCGCCTCAGGCTCAACTCAAGGACCTGGTAGCAGAGGAGATCAGGGCCCTGGTCTCAGGTTGCTGTTGCTAAATGCCAGGTCTGTGGTGAACAAAGCTCCCCTCGTCTGGGACTTAATATTAGATGAGGAGGCAGACCTGGCATGTATAACTGGAAACCTGGCTGGGCCAAGAGGGAGGAATCCCCCTCTCAGAAATGTGCCCAGATGGGTTCCAGGTGCTCCACCAACCACGACATCAGAGAAGGGGTGGGGGAGTGGCAGTTATCATCCGAAGGTTGTTAGCTCCTCGCAGGATCCCTGCCCCAGAGATTGTGGGGTGTGAGTCTCTCCTCTTGAAGTTGGACCTAGGAGTTTAATTGGGCTTGTTCTTGATGTACTTACCTCCCAGCTGCGTCACGATAGCCCTGCCTGTGCTCCTAGAGGCAGTAGCCAGGTTGGCGGTGGAGTTCCCCAGACTAATGGTACTGGGGGACTTTAATCTGCCATCTCTTGGTGAACACTCTGACGGGGCACAGGAGTTCATGGCTTCCATGACAACCATGGACTTGACCCAAGTAGTTCAGGGTCCAACTCATAGAGCAGGAAACACACTCGACCTTGTATTTCTCTTGGGGCAGTGAAGACGTGATCTAGAGTTAAGGGGAATAGAGATCTTGCCCTTGTCATGGTCAAATCACTCCTTGCTGAGGCTTGACTTTAGGATGCTACTCCCCCATTGCAGGGAGGTGGAGCCGATTAAGTGGTTCCGTCCCAGGCGGTGACGGACCCGGAGGGATTTCAGAGGGAGCTTGGAGGGATACCTGACTCCCTTGTCCACAATCTGACGGAGTCCTTGGTCGCTGCCTGGAATGTTGCGGCGGCTGAGGCACTGGATCAGATTGTGCCTTTGAGGCCTCTCCATGGCAGTGGATCCAGGAGGGCACCTTGGTTCACTGAGGAACTCCGGGAGATGAAGCGCCAAAAGAGACGCCTAGAGCGACGCTGGCCAAGGGAGAGTCTTAATCGGATTTGCTGGGATGAGTTTGAGTTTGTCACCCCTGAGGAAGTGGACAAGGCCATGGGAGCAATGAGTGCCTCCACCTGTTTATTGGACCCGTGCCCCTCTTGGCTGGTTTCGACCAGCTGAGAGGTAACACGAGGCTGGCTCCAGACGATTATGAACGCATCTTTGCAGGAGGGGTCTTTCCCACAATCATTAAAGGAAGCGGTGGTAAGACCCCCCCCTCAAGAAGCCTTCTCTGGACCCAGCTATTCTCAAGAACTATCGTCCTGCCTCCAACCTTCCTTTTCTGGGGAAGGTTGTCGAGAAGGTGGTGCTTCAACTCCGACGGACCTTGATTGAAGCGGATTATCTAGACTCCTTTCAGTCTGGTTTCAGGCCTGGGTACAGCACGGAAACTGTTTTGGTCGCACTGACCGATGATCTCTGGCGGGCTAGGGATAGAGGACATTCCTCTATCCTGGTGCTTCTTGACCTCTCAGCGGCCTTCAATACCATCGACCATGGTATCCTTCTGCGACGGCTGGAGGAGGTGGGAGTGAGAGACACCGTTTTACGGTGGTTCTCCTCTTACCTCTCTGACAGGTCGCAGTCAGTGTTGGTCGGGGGGCAAAGGTCGACCCCTAGGCCCCTTAAATGCGGTGTGCAACAGGGTTTGGTCTTGTCCCCCCTGCTATTTAACATCTACATGAAGTCGCTGGGCGAGATCATACGACAGCACGGGATAAAATATCATCAATATGCAGATGATACGCAACTGTATCTCTCTGCCCCGTGCCAGCTCAGTGTAGCGGCGGACGTGATGTGCCGATGCCTGGAAGCTGTCAGGATCTGGATGGGGATGAACATACTTGTACTCAATCCCTATAAGACTGAGTGGCTTTGGATGCTGCCCCCGAAGGACAGCCTAGTCAGTCCATCCTTAATCCTGGGGGGTGAAAATTTACACCCCTCAGAGAGGGCCCCCAATTTGGGAGTCCTCCTGGATTCGCAGCTGACACTGGAACACCATCTGTCGGCTGTGACCAGGGGGGGCCTTTGCCCAGGTTCACCTGGTGCACCAATTGCGGCCCTATTTGGATCCGAAGGCACTTCAAACGGTTACTCACGCCCTTGTCACCTCAAGGCTAGATTATTGCAATGCGCTCTACATGGGGCTACCTTTGAAATGCCTTCGGAGACTGCAGCTGGTCCAGAATGTGGCCGCACGAGCGATATTGGGTGTACTGAGGTACACCCACGTTACACTTGTCCTCCACGAGCTGCGCTGGCTACCAATTGGTCTCCGGATGCAATTCAGGGTGTTGGTTATTATTTTTAAAGCCCTACATGGCTTAGGGCCAGCGTACCTGTGAGACCACCTACTGCCACATACCTCCCAGCGGCCAGTGAAATCACACAGATTGGGCCTCCTTCAGATGCCGTCAGCCAGACAATGTTGGCTGGCGGCTCCCCGGAGGAGAGCCTTCTCTGTGGCTGCTCCGACCCGTGGGGATGAGCTACCCCCAGAGATCCGGACCTTACCCGCTCTCATGGCCTTCAGGAAAGCTGTTAAAACCTGGCTGTCCGGCAGGCCTGGGGCTGTTGACCTCACTGTTGAGGTCCAGCCCCGATTAGAACGAATGCATGTTGTGATTTTAAATCTGTCTTTTTTATTATTTATTTCTTCTTCTTTCTTCCTCTTCTTTTTGTAAGCCGCCCGAAGTCCTTCGGGATTGGGCAGCATATAAATTCCATTAAACTTAAACTTAAACTTCCATGCTGGCGGCCATGCCAAGCTTCTTCCGGTCAGGTGTGAAAGTGCGGAGACAAAGGATGACCTTGACTTCTAGCAAAGAATGAAAACAATACATTCCACAATTCTACTCCTTCTAATCCCCCCTCCCATTGACTATACTTAAAGAAACAGCATAATGAAATAATAGAAAGTGTGGCAGGCCAAAATTCTAAAAGGAATATAAATGCAGGCCTGACAAATAGTTCTATTGCAATATATCTTCCTTGAGAGTCTGCTTCAGTTAGTTCAGCCTTTATGTCCTTTCTTAGGTATATAACTATACCATTTTTCTTCTCCGAGGCAGAGGCCACGAAATGTTGTCCGAGTCTTGCATTCATCAAATATTTCTGGTCATTTGTTCTAATATGTGTTTCTTGCAGGCAAATTACATCATTTTTGAATTGTTTCAAATAATGTTTTATTTTTTTCCTTTTCTGTGGTGAATTTAAGCCATTGACATTCCAAGTTAAAAATTTAATTGTGATCTTTAGCTCCCTGAAGCTTTTTAAGAGCCACCTGAAAATCCTGTAATTTGATTTTCCGCCTGGCTCCTCCCTCCGCTTCTGAGCTAATATTTATGGCTTCTTGAGCCGTTGTCTGGGCTTGTTGCATCTTTAGTTCTTGTTCCTTACGTCTGATAGCCACTCGGGTTTGTCTTTGCTCCTTGACTCCTTCTAACTCTGCCAGAGGATTCAAAACATGGGCCACCTCCAATGATCCTTGGGCATCTTGCTGTCAGGCCTCTCCTGCTTGCTCCCTTTCTCTAGATCCTGGAGATGAGGGATAACCAGCCTTTAGTATGTTGCTGTAAAAATCTCTGGCCTTCCAAACTGAGTTAAGTCGGTGTCTTTGTCCCAGGTAGTTGACCACTAATCCGGCTGGGGCCTCCCATCTGTATTGTAGCTGGTGGTTTTTGAGTTTGTCCACTAGGAATGCATAGTCTTTCCAGGATCACAGCATTTTGGGTGGGATTTCCTTCAAAACGATCACCTCCTGGCCCTCAATCTGCAGCTTGGTTTTATAGGACTCTTGTAGTATCAAGTTCCTTATATTCCTTGTGGCAAAGTAGACTACAACTCTCTTGGGAGTTATTTCTGTCTGGCAATCCATGAGTTAATGTGGTATATTTTGTCTATTTGCCAGTCATAGTCCTTTCTTGGTTGACTTACTAATTGATCAAAGGCTTCTGAAAGAATCTCCTTCAGGTTTTCTTGATTATTCTCTTTAAGGCTTCTTATTCTCAGAGCAAGTTCCATCTGCCTATATTGTAGCATTGTGATTTCAGTTTCTGCATCGTGAACCTTGTTTTGGACTTCCTCCACTTTATTTGCTAAATTAACATTAGACTCGTTAATTTTTTCACTTTATCATCCAATAAAGATACGTAGCCAGACAAGCCTTTAAAGGCTTCCACAATATCTTTTTTGATCTCTTGGTTGCAAATCTGAATTAACTCTTTAATCTCCAAAATCTCCTCCGAGACCTCCTTGAAGGCAGCAGAAACCTTTTCTTGTATTTTAAGTTCTAAAGCAGCTGCATGGTCTTTTAGAGCATCATTTAAAACTCTTTGCAGCACCTCCTGGGTTAAAACTTCTCCAGCAGGAGGAGAGGGAGTAGTAATGACTGTAATTTATTTGTCGGGGCTGGAGAGCTTCCAGCACTCTTCGAGGCCATTGTTGTTTTAACTTGTTTTGAAGCCATTTCTAACCTTCAATCAACCTTATCTTCCACCAAATTATTAAGTCCAAACAAACATTTTATTCCAATTATTACTCTTGTAGCTTGCTAATAAATCAATGCTGCTTTAAGTGATTTTAAGCTCTGTAGTAGATTGTTAAATTACGATTCGGCCCCACCTTCAAGACTCCGGCGCCATTTTATCTTCTGTCTCATTAGTTTTAATAGAAGGAATTTCTAGAAAATGGAGTTAAAGTTTACATATACCTACAGTTGTAAATTCTCCAGTATCTGCTCTGCTTGCTTTTTGCTCAGATGTAAATCAAACGTTGAGCAGGGATGATCATGAGCCTTGGTTTCTGCGGAAAAGCAGAATGAGTCCCGGGTGTGGAGTTTGCCGAGTTACAGGGGGGCTCGTGCCTTCCACACCCCAGAATTATCTCCTGCGGGGTTAATGGAGCTCTCCCCAAGCTCAGCAGGTCTCCCCTTTCCTCTTCACCCGAGGAAAGGGTTATCAATCTGTCAGACGGCTGATATACGCTGTCCAAACAGTGTAACGCGATCTCGGGGCTGGAGCTACTCAAAAGAGCTGCTCTTCAGGCTGCACGACCACAGGAAGCTCAGATATGATTCTTAACTGAATAAAATGTTACTGTGAATTAAGTATTATAGAATTTGTGTAATAAAATATAATAATTTATATTTTGGTTTGCTTGTCCTATATAATACGCTTTTTTTTAAAATCCTGTCTCAAGGTTTACCCCCATTGATTTCCAATGCTACTGGGATATTTATAGCTAACAAGGGGGATCAACAGAGTGATGTTGCACGAATAGCACTACTTAAGGCAGATAAAACACAATTACATGCTCACCGGATTAATAGGAACTTAAGCAATGAACTAGTAGCTGTGCCCAATGATCGTCCAGCCAGCATACGACCTGCTGAGTGGAATAAGGATTACAGGTAATATAAATAATGATGATCTTGAGACATATTATGTTTATTATTTTATATGATTTTTTTGCCATAGTGAATATTATTTTTATATTGGAAATTTATTATCTTCTATTAGTGATTTTTATTTATGCAGAAGTATATGTGCTGTTAAATTAAATTCCAATTATTTTGTCCATGTGTGTGTGTCCCCATGTGTGTGTGTGTCCGTGTGTGTGTGTGTGTGTGTGTGTGTAAAAGGACTAATATTTTGTATCTTCAATGTATATTTAAATATTCCATGTAGTGATAAAGTTATATATCATTGTTCTGATTTAGGACTATTTTCACAAAAACTTCCAGATATTGTTACATAGATCCAGAGTTCTCTTACACAGTATATGAAGAACTGGAAAAGCAAATGAATACAAAGTACTACGCAGACTACATTCACAATTTAAGAAAAGTCCGTTTAAAAAAAAAAGAAGCTCAGTAAGTTGCTTCTAGATTAAATACACAATCTATAATACTGAAATATTTATTATATATCTTTACTTATTCGAATGACTTTAAATATCCACTTATTCTACTAAGCATTTGGAAAACAATGCTTCAAAAAATAGAGGCAGAAAGAGTCTGTAGTCTTTCAAAATAGTTGTGTCTTTTCCTGAAATCATTTATGACAGTGTTTCTCAGCTGGGGTTCGGTGAAACTCCAAGGCCGTGATGACGAACCTATGGCATGTGTGCCACAGGTGGCACACGGAGCCATATTTGCTGGCTTCCCAGCCATCAACTGTCAGCATGTGCATGCCGTCCAGCACCCCCTCCCCCACTCAAGCAGGAGATCCTATACCATTTCTGACAAATGGCAGTCCAATCTCTTCTTGAAAGTCTCAAGTGCTGAAGCCCCAACAACTTCCGAAAGCAAGCTGTTCTACTGGTTGATTGTTCTCACTCAATAAGTTCCTCCTTGTTTCTAGGTTGAATCTCTCCTTGGTCAGTTTCCATCCATTATTCCTTGTCTGGCCTTCAGATGCTTTGGAAATAGCTTGACCCACTCCTCTCTGTGGTAGCCCTTCAAATATTGGAACACTGCTATCATGTATCTTCTGGTCCTTCTCTTCAGTAGACTAGCCATGCCCAGTTCCTGTAACCATTCTTCATATGTTTTAGACTCCAGTCCCCTAATCATCCTGGTTGCTCTACTCTGCACTTTTTCTAGAGTCTCAACATCTTTTTTATAGTGTGGTGACCAAAACTGGATGCAGGACTCTAGGTGTGGTCTTATTAGGGCTTTATAGAGTGGTATTAGTACCTCACTTGCTCTTGATTGTATCCCTCTGTCAATGCAATTTACGATTGCATTGGCTTTTTTGGCTGCTGCTGCCCACTGTTGGTTTAGCTGGTTGTCCATGAAGACTCCAAGGTCCCTCTCACAGTCACTGCTATAAAGCCAGTGGTGGGTTTCAAAAATTCTTCGAACCTAATCTGTGGGTGTGGCCTCCTTTGTGGGAGTGGCTTGCCGCCCATGTAACCGGATGGGAGTGGCTTGCCATCCATGTGACTGGATATGAAGATGCCGACGACACTTGTCAGAACCACCTTAAATTACCTCAAACACAGTAGTGGCATGCATAAGAATATGATGTAAACTTGTTTTTTAAAAGGCTTCTTTGGTTTGTGTTAAAACAACTTCAATACACGCAATGTTCTGATTGCACCACAAACACAGTAGTCATCCTTACCTTTCACAGAGGCACTGAGTTTTATAAATATGAGCATGATAGTGTAGAATAATCATATCCAAGGACCAGTGGTGGGTTTCAAAAAAATTTGGAACATCTTCTGTAGGTGTGGCCTGCTTTCTGGGTCCACTGGTGGAACCTTTTCTAACCGGTTCGGTAGATTTGACGAACCGGTTCTACCGAATAGGTGCGAACTGGTAGGAACCCACATCTGTATTAAGCCTGGTGTAATGGCTCCTATCCTAACTTAAGAAATTAAAGACTCTTGAAATGGATTATTTCAAAAGGAACCTTTAATTAAGCAGAATGGAAAACCATTAGAGGCAAAGGAGCATCTGAAGTCCTTTAGGCAATGCAAGTGGAATTAAACTTTGGCCCTAATTTCTTTGATGGCTGCAATGACTTCAGGAATTTTGTAGATAAGTGTACTCTATCTCCAACATGGAAAGGTTTGGGGTCTACTCTTTTTTTTGTCAGCTTGGTTTTTAAAAGCCTCTAGCTTCCTGTAAAGCTAATCTAACTACTGGCCATGTGTTTCATAGGTTGTCTATCCATTCTTTAAGTGAGAGGATAGTGGGTTCTTCTGTGGGTAGTTCAGTCATGGTGTTGAAATCCTGGCCTGTTGCTACTCTAAAAGGGGTGAAACCAGTGCTTGAGTGCACAGTGTTATTGAAGGCCACTTCTGCAAAAGGTAAAAGATCAACCCAGTTATCCTGTTGAAAATTAATAAAACATCTTAGGTATTGTTCTAGAACCATGTTCCAATTTTCAGTTTGACCATTGGTACACGGATGGTGATTGGAGCTCAGTCCTTGGGTGGTGCCAAGTAAGTTTAAGAATGCCCCCAAAATTTTTGAGGTGAATTGGACCCCTCTGTCAGAGATGATTCTCTGCGGGGCTCCATGAAGACGATAAATGTGTATCAGGAATAACTTGGCTAGACTTTTTGCAATTGGAATCGTTTGTCACAATATAAAATGTGTCTGTTTTGAAAAGTCTGTTATGACCCAAATGACAGTATTCCCTGTGCTTTCTGGTAGCTCGACAATAAAATCCATAGCAATCTCCTTCCATGGTGCTGAAGGCTCGGCTACCTTCTGTAACAGCCCTGGCATTTTGCCTTGGCGTATTTTAGCTGCCGCACAAATTGGACAGCTGGCTACATAGCTCTCTATGTCCTTTTTTAGTGATCGCCACCAAAATTGCCTTTTAATTAGATGTAAAGTTTTCTACAAACCAAAGTGTCCCGCCAATTTGGAGTCATGGCACCTTTCCATTAAGTACAGTCTTTGGCTAGCTGGAACATACAACTTCGCTCCCACCCAAGCTAAGTTATCTTTCATCAGGCAGCTATCTTTGTGGCTCAAAAACCATTCATTGGTGGTTAAAGCTTGTTTAAAAGCTTTGGTGGTGTCATTGTCCTCCAATGTGTTTTTTTCCCCCTGGGATCTGGTGGTTACTTTAGCAGCTAGTTGATTTTGTTGTATCATGGGTTTGACTAGGTCTGGCTTCACATTATTGAATTGTGGTTTCCTGGATAGTGCATCTGCCAGAAAATCCCCCCCCCCCTGGGAGGTATCTGACCATAAATTCAAACCATTTAAAGTACTGAGCCCATCGTACTTACTTTGGGGAGAGTTTACTTGGGGTCTTTAGGGCTTCTAAATTTTTATGATCTGTCCAGACTTCAAAAGGGATCTTGCTCCCCTCTAGGAAATGTCTCCAAGATAAAAGAGCCCATCGAACTGCATAACCCTCTTTCTGCCAAATGGCCCACCTTTGCTCAGATTCATTCAATTTTTTGGATGTGTAAGTGCATGGTTGTAATTTGTCTTGCTCATTTTTCTGAAGCAGGACCGCTCCTATTGCCACATGGCTAGCATCCGCTTGTATGACGAACGGTTTCTCTGTGTCTGGGAGCTTTAGAATCGGCTCTGCTGAAAACAGTCGTTTAAGTTTTTCAAATGCAGTTTGGCATTCCATTGTCCAGTTTAAAGGCTGTTTCGGTTTCGTGTTATCCTCCCCCTTCGTTTTTAAGAGCTTGGTGATGGGGAGAGCAATCTGGGTAAAGGGGTAAACTGGCGGTAAAATTTGGCAAATCCCAAGAAACTTTGTAGCTGTTTACGTGTTCCTGCAACACTAATTAATTGCATAAACACTGCAGGGGCCCCTTGTAGTCCAAATTGATAGCATCCCAGAGGGGTGTTAAATGCCGTTTTCCATTCATCTCCCTTTTTAATTCGGATACGGTAGTAAGCCTCCCTTAAATCCAGCTTTGCAAAAATTCTCCCTTTTGCGAGGTGTGCTAGCATATCCTTCATGAGACACTGATAGAATTTAAGTTTCTAAAATCAATGCAGAGGCATTTAGAGCCATCTTTTTTCTCTCTAAACAACACGGGGGTTGCAATTTTGGTCGGCCTAGTTCAATGAAACCCCTTGCTAGGTTTTTCTCAATGAATGTCCTCAGTTCTTCCAGCTTCCTTGGAGACATGCTATACATCTTGGGTTTAGGGAGTTTGGCCCTGGGTAGAATTTCTATCGCAAAAATCAGTGGGGTGGTGGGGAAGCTCGTCAGAGGCTTTTTAGCTAAAAACCTCATCCGTCCTTGTATTCTTTGGGTATGCCCTGGGTTGGCATAGTGTAAGCAGGCATTGCTGTTTCTTGGTGCTCTGCCCACTCAGTTTCTTGTTTTGGATTCTCAGCAGAGGTTACATGCATCTGCACTCTTATGATGTCTTGCTTCCAATTAATTTTGGGGTTCTATTTTTTCAACCATGCAAGACCCAAAACTAGTGGCCATTCCATGCCCGGTGCCACTATAAATGTAAGTATTTCTTTTGTGGCTTCCAATGCCAATCTGTAGGGACTCAGTGGCAAATGAAGCTGGCTCCCCCCCCCCCTGCTATTGACCCATCTAGTTGGCAAAAAGTTATGGGGCTCTTCAGCTTCCTTATATTAATCCTCAACTCCCTTACCAGGGTTGGGCTGATCAAAGAACAGGTGTACCCTGAATCCACTAAAGCAGAGATTTTTATCCCCCTCTCCTGGTTGTGGATAAATGGTCTTAGGGGGAGGGTAAGCGGTTTAATTGGTTTGCTTACCAGTGGTTTGGATCGCTCCCGGACGAGTATGGTTCCTCTTTCCGAGAGGCCGAGGTATCCTCCTCAAAAAGGGGAAGGGGTGGAGATTCTATTATCTCCCTGCTCCTCAGGGCCATTTCCTTCCCACGTTGGCCCGGTTTTATAGATTTCCCCCCTAATGCGTGCTCTGATTTCCTAGCCGGTGCTTGAGAACGGCATTCTGCAGCTCGGTGCCCCTCTTTTCCACACTTGAAACAGGCTGAGGGTTTTGGAGAAAATGCCGTTTGCGGGTTTGAAGGCTCTTGCTTCAATTGGGGTGGGGATTTCTTCCACATTCGCCCTGATCGGTACTGGTTCCTGGCCATGTCAAACTCTGCCTCTTCAGCAGTGAGATACCACTCATGTAGGTGGTTCAATGTCCCTCGGACCACACAGGCATTGTAGAGGTCATCACTCAGCCCGTTTTTGAACCAGCTTACCAGGATATCTTCTGGCCAGTTCACACGACACTCCAAGTCTCGGAATTTTTTGGTATACTCTGCCTCTGGCCGGCGTACCTGCTTCACAACTGTAATGCGGTCGCATGCTTTGCGGTCTGCGAGGGGGTCTTCGAAACATCGGTGCAGGCAGGGCCATCATGAAATGATCGAAGTCCCGCAGTTCTGGTGCATTGGCATCATGTAGTGTCACCATCCATCAGGCGGCAGCTCCTTCCAGGGCTAGGGTAACCACTCGGGATCCTTGGGTTCTTTGGGAAAGTCATGCCCGTATTCTTGCCTGTAGGTGAGCACGTGTGCCACAAAGAATCTCATTTTTTTGGGTTTCCATCCAACTTCGCCCCAAGGGAGGGAGTTTTCCTTTCTAATTGAAGGTTTCGGGGTTGGTTGGGGGTGCCTCCCAATCTATGCGCCACCTGGTGGGGAGGGTTCTCTGGGTTACTAGCTGTTGCTGCGGTGTCTTCTGCTTGATCAGTAGGACCCAGATGGGGGTTAGCTCCTTTGGCCTCTCTGCAGTTGCCGCCCTTCCCACGCCTCTTGGTTGCCGTTCTGGCTCCCCCCGGATGTTGAGATTTTCCAAAATCTCCATCACCAACTGGGTTACCTGTCTCTTCAGGCGATCCTCTCTCAGTGAGGCTTCATTTTGCTCCTCCTGGTCAGAGTGGGCTTCTAGCTTTACTTTCCACCCTGGGTTTCGGCTCCCTCAGGTAGGAGTGACTCCCCTGGATCTCCCATCCCAGCCGTCTTCCATCCCGATTGACCAGCTGGGTTTTTTGGGGGTCCTCTAGGCTCACCTCATCCTCTCTGACAGAGTATATGGAACAGATCTCTGGTTGGGAAGGGGTTGTCATCTCCCTCCAGCAATCAGCTTCTCCTTTTTCGCTGTTGTGCTCAGACATGGTTTGCAGGGTCCCCTCGGTAGAGCAAATGTCGTCTCTCCTGCTTGACCAATTCACAGATGCTGCTTTATGTAATGGCTCCTCTCCTAACTTAAGAAAGTAAAAGACTCTTGAAATGGATTGTTTCAAAAGGAATCTTTAATTAAGCAGAATGGAAAACCATTAGAGGCAAAGGAGCCTCTGAAGCCCTTTAGGCAATGCAAGTGGGATTAAGCTGATAATGACCCCTCCCCTTTGACAGAATGCAGACTCTGGCCAATATACAAGTGTGAAGATGTTTTCCTTAACTCTTCTGCCCTGAGAGTTGAATTAAACACACGTTCCCATGGCTATCTCTAGCTTGACATTAAAGTAAGATATCCCACATGGCCATCGTAAACATCCTTCCAGAGGTGCTGGGACCTCCAGCTTTCCAGCAACAGGAAATTAGTTGGAAAACTCAGTTGTTACAGATACTGCTAGTAATTTAACTCCGAGGTGCCCCCCCTCCCAATTGAATGGCAGTATCACGTAAGGGATCTGACACCTGGTTTCACCCAGTTTGTATGTATAATTTTGGTTTTTCTTACCTAAGTGTAGGTCTTTACTTTTCTCTACATTGAATTTCATTATGTTAGATAGGGCCCAGTGTTCAAGTCTGTCAAGATCCATCTGGATCTTGAGCCTAACATCTAGGGTGTTAGCTATTTCTGCCAGCTTAGTATTATCTGCAAATTTGGTAAGTTCCCCTTCTATTCCCTCATCTAAGTCATTTATGAAGATATTGAAGAGTACTGGGCCTAAGACGGGGTATCCCACTGCTGACTTCTCTCCATGTAGACTTAGCTCCATTAAGCACTACTCGTTGCGTACAGTTTGTCAGCCAGTTGTGAATCCATCTTTTGGTGAAGCTATCTATCCCACTTTTTTCTAGCTTTTGAAAAGTAGATTATGATCTACCCTGTCGAATGCCTTGCTGAAGTCTAAGTATTTCGCTGCTCTACTAATTTTGTCACTATGTTGAAGAATTAAATAAGATTAGTTTGGCATGTTCTATTTTTAACAAACCCGTGCTGACTGCTAGTTATTTCTTTACTTGTTTCTAAGTGTTGGCAGATCTCTTTTTTATTATCTTTTCCAATATCTTCCTGGGTATTGATGTTAGGCTGATTGGTCTGTAGTTTTCTGGGTCTGTCCCCCCCCTTTTTTTTGAAGATGGAAACCACATCAGCTCTTATAGCAATAGCAGTTAGACTTATATACCACTTCATAGGGCTTTCAGCCCTCTCTAAGCGGTTTACAGAGTCAGCATATTGCCCCCCAAAACAATCCGGGTCCTCATTTTACCCACCTCGGAAGGATGGAAGGCTGAGTCAACCCTGAGCCGGTGAGATTTGAACAGCCGAACTGCAGAACTGCAGTCAGCTGAAGTAGCCTGCAGTGCTGCATTTAACCACTGCGCCACCTCGGCTCTTTCCAGTCCTCTGGTAGTTCCCTGGTGTTCCAG
The DNA here is from genome assembly GCF_051295495.1 of Thamnophis sirtalis. Taxonomy (NCBI): domain Eukaryota; kingdom Metazoa; phylum Chordata; class Lepidosauria; order Squamata; family Natricidae; genus Thamnophis; species Thamnophis sirtalis. Next base: position 63,123,703 of record NW_028261388.1, read on the forward strand.
GATCTTCCAGCTCCTTTAGAACACTGGGATGTAATCTGCCAGGTCCTGGTGATTTGTATTAATCAAGATCAGACAGGTCTTCTCTGTTTTTTTGTTGTTGCTGCTTGTTTTAACTTTTATTTCCAGTCTGTTATTGACAGTTATGTTTCTGGTAGGTTGGGCTATAGTTTCTTTTTGTGTGAAGACTGAAGCAAAGAATGAGTTAAGCAGCTCTTTCTCTCTGTTGCCTGTTACTTCCTTGCTGTCTTCTCTCTTTAGTGGACCAACTGTTTCCTTGATTTTTTCTTGTTGTTTATATGTTGGAAGAAAGGGTTTTTTAAATTATCTTTGACTTTTGTTGCAAATCTGTAAATTCTGAGCCTTTGCTTTCCTGACTTTGTCTTTGCAGATTCTGGCTAGCTGCTGTCTTAGTTGTGTGTCCCTCTTTCCATTTTTTTGTACTTGTCCTTTTTGTCTTTCAATTTGTCAGAGAGATCTTTGTGCAGCCATGCTGGTTTCTTCTTGGATTTCTTGTTTTTCTTTTTCAGTAGTGTTGTGCTGATATGGGCTTTTATGATCAGAGTTTCCCAAGCTGCTTGAGTTGTTTAAACTTTTCATCCAAAGAATCTTTCCCAAGTTCGCTGTGAGTTTGTTAAAATCAGCTGTTTTAAAATCTAAGTGTCTGGTACAGTGGGGCAAAAAAGTATTTAGTCAGCCACCAATTGTGCAAGTTCTCCCACTTAAAAAGATGAGAGAGGCCTGTAATTGACATCATAGGTAGACCTCAACTATGAGAGACAAAATGAGAAAACAAATCCAGACAATCACATTGTCTGATGTGAAAAGAATTTTTTTTTTGCAAATTATGGTGGAAAATAAGTATTTGGTCACCTACAAACAAGCAAGATTTCTGGCTCTCATAGACCTGTAACTTCTTCTTTAAGAGGCTCCTCTGTCCTCCACTCATTACCTGTATTAATGGCACCTGTTTGAACTTGTTAGCAGTATAAAAGACACCTGTCCATAACCTCAAACAGTCACACTCCAAGCTCCACTATGGTGAAGACCAAAGAGCTGTTGAAGGACACCAGAAACAAAATTGTAGACCTGCACCAGGCTGGGAAGACTGAATCTGCAATAGGCAAGCAGCTTGGTGTGCATAAATCAACTGTGGGAGCAATAATTAGAAAATGGAAGACATACAAGATCACTGATAATCTCCCTCGATCTGGTGCTCCATGCAAGATCTCAGCCCGTGGGGTCAAAATGATCACAAGAACGGTGAGCAAAAATCCCAGAACCACACGGGGGGACCAAGTGAATGACCTGCAGAGAGCTGGGACCAATGTAACAAAGGCTACCATCAGTAACACACTATGCCGCCAGGGACTCAGATCCTGCAGTGCCAGACATGTCCCTCTGCTTAAGTAAGTACATGTCAGGGCCCATCTGAAGTTTGCTAGAGAGCATTTGGATGATCCAGAAGCGGATTGGGAGAATGTCATATGGTCAGATGAAACCAAAGTAGAACTGTTTGGTAGAAACACAACTCGACGTGTTTGGAGGAGAGAGAATGCTGAGTTGCATCCAAAGAACACCATACCTACTGTGAAGCACGGGGGTGGCAACATCATGCTTTGGGGTTGTTTCTCGGCAAAAGGACTAGGTCGACTGATCCGTTTAGAGGAAAGAATGAATGGGGCTGTGTATCGTGAAATTTTGAGTGCAAACCTCCTTCCATCAGCAAGGGCATTGAAGATGAAACGTGGCTGGGTCTTTCAGCATGACAATGATCCCAAACACACCACCCGGGCAACGAAGGAGTGGCTTCGTAAGAAGCATTTCAAGGTCCTGGAGTGGCCTAGCCAGTCTCCAGATCTCAACCCCATAGAAAACCTTTGGAGGGAGTTGAAAGTCCCTGTTGCCCAGCGACAGCCCGAAAACATCACTGCTCTAGAGGAGATCTGCATGGAGGAATGGGCCAACATACCAGCAACAGTGTGTGCCAACCTTGCGAAGACTTACAGTAAACGTTTGACCTCTGTCATTGCCAATAAAGGATATATAACAAAGTATTGAGATGAACTTTTGATATTGACCAAATACTTATTTTCCACTATAATTTGCAAAAAAATTCTTTCTAAATCAGACAATGTGATTGTCTGGATGTGTTTTCTCATTTTGTCTCTCATAGTTGAGGTCTAGCTATGATGTCAATTACAGGCCTCTCTCATCTTTTTAAGTGGGAGATCTTGCACCATTGGTGGCTGACTAAATACTTTTTTGCCCCACTGTATCATTATGTTCTATTACTTGTGTTTCTGTTATGTTGAATTCTAGTATGACATGGTCACTAAGTTCCCTGCAGTTTCAACTCCCTCTATCACTTCTCTGTTTGTAAGACTTAAGTCCAAGATGGCTGTCCCTCTAGTTCCCTCCTCTACCTTTTGGATGATAAAGTTGTCAGCTAGGTTGGTTAGGAATATATGTGATTTCTCACTTGGTGCAGAATTAGTTTTCCAATTGATATCAGGGTAATTGAAGTCCCCCATTGCTATAGTAGTGTGTTTCCTGCATATGTTTGTTAGTTGGTTGGCAAAAAGGATATCTATTTTTTCTGCTTGATTGAGTGGCCTATAGTATACACGTATGGCCATGTCATTCTTTTTTCCTTTGATGTTGATCCATATGCATTCTAAGAGGTTTTGTCTTTGGTTTCATGCAATTCTGTAGCAATGTAGTGGTCCTTTACATACAGTGCAACTCCACCTCCTTTTTTATGGGGTCTGGGCATTTGTGAAGATTTTGTATCCTTCTATCAGTATGTTCCAGTCGTGAGTTTCCTCCCACCAAGTTTCTGTTATTCCAACTATGTCGTATCTACTTTGTGTATTAATAGTTCAAGATCATCCTGTTTGTTCCCCAGACTTTGTGCATTTGCATATAGATACCTGAGTTCTTTATGTCTGACTCTGGGTATGCTTCCTATGTCTCCTATTTGGTGTTTGAGTTTGTCGTTCTTCCCATCCCTCCTTACTTTGTTATTTGCCTTGCTTTCTAAGGTTTTTTTTTTTTTTTTGGCTTGGACTTAGGTCCTGGAGATCCTAAAGACTGGTCTCCCTCCCCCATCAATTTTAGTTTAAAGCCCTCTTGATAAGTTGAGTCAGTGAGGTGCAACCCATCCCTGTCCAAAAGCCCATCTTGGAGGTAGTGCAGACCATGGTCTAGGAATCCAAAATTTTTCTGGCGACAGCAACGTTTTAGCCAGCAGTTCACTTCTAGAATTTTTTGTTCTCTTACCTGATGTCATTTCGTTGGCAGTACAGATGAAAAAACTACTTGTGTACCTAAGTTCTTGACTTTCTTGCCTAGCTGTTCGTAATCCCTCAATATTGTTTTCAAGTCCTTTTTTGTGTCATTCATGCGTACATGTAGTAGTAGAAAGGGGTAGTAGTCTGTCAGTTTTATTATTTTAGTTAGGTTCTCAGCGACATCTTTGATTTTAGCTCCAGGGAGACAACATACCTCTCTGGATATTTGTGTCAAAATGCATTGAATACCAAATTTCATGAGTTTCAAACCAGTTGAGTACCAAGGTACCACTGTATTAAGGAAGGGGTACTGGAGGTTGCAAGGTGTCATCTTCCTTCTAGTTTTGTAAAGAGGTCTCTGGGACAAGTAAGGGTAAATTAGATTTGGGGAAAAAGCTTCATGAAAGGAATATAATAATTTTGTAACTTCTGGCCTATATTTGAGCCTGTATGTGCAGGAATTTCCTACTGCTTGATAAATAGTTCAAGGGCTCCAAGTTGAGAAAGGTTGATTCAGCAGCTACAGTGGGAAAACAAAAGGTAAGGCTGCTGCAAAGAAGCTGCAGATGACTGATCCCAAATACCCAAAACAAAACACCTCTTCAAAATTATTTCAAAAAGACTTTCAAGTCCTATTTTCTGTTGGATTTTTGTAAAATTTGTCTTAAATGCTGAAATAATTCTGTGTATCTAAATGAATATTAGAATATAGAAATCTATGGATGCTTTAGCCAGTTATCAGTTCTGATTCTAACTGCTTATAAATTGATCTCACGTTTGTGGTGTCACTTCCATTAAGCTGTATTAGATTTTTAAACATGTTGTGCTGTTAACTACACAGAATTGTAAAATACAAATAAAATAAATAAGGGAATGCCTATTTTAATATCATCCACCAAGTCAATAATTTAAAAATACAGATTCCTGCTATATCAGAATTGATTGTTGTGAACTGAAATAACTGCCTCTCATTACTTTTGAATTGCTTGGTATTACATAGGCTCTACATAAACTTCTGGAGGACTCACATTATTATTTGTTCTTATAAGTGAGGCAAGAAAACATTTGTCCAGTCGTGATAAAATTGTTAAGATAATTGTACTTTTATACTCACTTTATAGAAAGTTGCCTTTGGAAAATAAGCAATAATTATTTTTGAAGAAAAAGTTCAAAGGTAGTCTCTGAACCGATTATCAATCAGAATTTTCAATAACGGTTTGGCAAAACATTTTGCAAGAATTTCCCCTTCATACTCATTCAATTAATAAAATCCAGCAAATAAGTCAAAATTCTGCAAAATTGTGTAATATATAGACTAGATAGTTAAATATGACTTATCTTTCTTTATTCTGATACAATAGGATATCCAAAATGCTTAATAATCCTGTGGACATAGGATTAAAGCCAGCATCAGGGCTAAAATCTCCTATGCTCAGAATTTTAAAGCATGATAACATGGAGAACGAAGCTGCTTGTGTAAACAGAAATAGCCTGTTAACTAGTAAACAGCTAGCAGAAATCAAATCTACATCTATACAAAAAGAGGTACGTTTAGTATTGATGAATATGGTATCTTACTTTTAGCCTGTCATCATATATTTGATTTATCATAAACTGTTTATTCCTGCTCTATTAACTATTTAAATGTACTTTTCATATTCTTTTGTGTATTTTCTCTGAAGTCCCATTAAAATTAATAGGATTTATTCCTAGAAAAGAATAAATAATTTGCAGTTTAATTAATCGACCTACAACCCCTTTCTCCAAAATCTAGTATCTTCTAGTAAATTTGCTGCTTGCAAGCTCCTTCTCTATATTAACTGACAGCCAATGGGAGTCTGAACTTCAGTCAACATTCAGGAGGGAAAGTTTGGCATGTAGGCATAATCCAATACACAAATGCTCCCTCTACTGGATAAGTAAACCCTTCATTTTTTTTTGAGAAGTAGAAGTAGAAACCTGGGAAAGCTGCATGCTGCGATTGTGAGAAGGAGCAAGCTACTATTGATCTCCAATATCTGATTAAAATAAATTACCAAGGAAGTGGCATTTTCAGTTAGCAGAGTCTATAGTACTGTGGAAAAACAGCACAGATTTTATGCTTATAATACTCTATTTTGCTATAATTTACCTAGAGACTTTTGAATTGGAGAGAGAGACTATAAAAATGATAAAATAAACTTGAAATGCCAAGTTTGTTTTACCATATTTGAGATTGGCAAGTGTATATTAAATTTATGTGGAATATTTTTGTAGTCTGTTATTACATTTTAATATTGCACAAAAGAGATTGTACCATTTGTAGTGAACCAGTGCCAGGTTATGGCCAACTATTATATATTACTTAATTAGGGCATCTCTATAATTCATTTTTTGTAGTTTGGCATGTTGATATTTAAAAATTAAAGTGTTTTTTAACCTTTCCTCTTTTTAATAAGCTTTGATTTTTTAGAAACCTTGTGAGTTATGTTATCTCTTAAAGGGGAAAAGGGGGTTCAAACCCCTAGTTATATGTCTATACTCGATAGGTTCAGGAGATTATAACGTAGCAATTATTTCATTATTTTCGCCACATTTTTTCAGGAGGACAGCATGATATATCTTTCTCATGGGCTGGGGATAGCGGGAAAATGTCAGGTGAAAGCTATTGAAGAAATTGCTATCCAGTCGTTAGACTAAATAATGCATGTTTATAAATATACATTGATTTCTAGTAATTGCAGAGATATTTTTCTGCATGATACATTTATCTTGATCCATTATTGGTTTTCTTAATTTAAATATTAGTAAATAAGGGTGTATGCAAAAATAAAGGTAAACGGGAGGAGGGTTAGGGTTAGGGTTGCAATGAGCTTGGTCAGCCAAAATACTAATTACTTCACAACTTTTTAAAAAAATTTAAATTTTTATTTAGGGAATTTATATTGCTGCCTATTTGCACATGGAGACTTAAGGAGGCTTACAGAATATAAAACCTCAAAAAAAAACTAAAACTAATAAAAGAAGTGTCATATAATAAATTACTGTATTTTTCGGACTATAAGATGCACCAGAGTATAAGATGCACCAAGGTTTTGAAGAGGCAAATTAAAAAAAAAGTAGGTAGATAGATAGAGGGATAGAGAGGGAGAGAAAGAGAGAGAAATACAGTAGGTAGGTAAGGAGAGAGACAGAGTAGGTAGGTAGGTAGATAAAGGGATAGAGAGAGAGAGAGAGAGAAATAGAGAAATAGAGTAGGTAGGGAGGGAGAGATAGAGGGTAGCTAGGTAGGTAGATAAAGGGAGAGAGAGAGAGAGAGAGAGAGAGAGAGAGAAATACAGTAGGTAGGTAGGAAGAGAGAGAGTAAGTAGGGAGGCAGGTAGATAAAGGAATATATATATACATATATATACATACATACATACATGCATACATACAGTAGGTAGGTAGGTAGGTAGGTAGGGAGAGAGAGGGTAGGTAGGTAGATAAAGGGAGAGAGAGAGAGAAATAGATAGATAGAAATACAGTAGGGAGGGAGGGAGAAAGAATAGGTAGATAGAGGGATAGAGAGATAAATAAGTAGATAGGTAGAGAAAGAGAGAGTATGTAGGAAGGTAGATAAAGGGATATATATATATAGAGAGAAATAGAGAGATAGAAATACAGTAGGTAGGTAGGGGGAGAGGGTCGGTAGGTAGATAGAGGGAGAGAGAGAAAAAGAGAGAGAGAGAGAGAGTAGGTAGATAGATAGATGTTTCCAGATGTATTTATCCATATGCTGAGAAGAAAATCGCTGACAATCTGCAGCACCTAAAAGTTTGTTTCTGCTGGTACAGCACTTGATCAATGTAATTCTCATCAGTTAGTTAAAGAACTTTCCAAAAGGAAAAAAAAAAGTTTTTACACTTTGCAAACCTCCCCAAAACGGCCCGTTTTTTTTGCAAAAACAGGCCTGTTTTTTTAAAGGCATGAATAGCCTTGGGGGAGCTTGCAGAGTGCTCCTGGGGGGGAGGGATGAACAAAAAAAGTCCATTTTTTGCAAAAGCGGGCCCGTTTTTTGTAAAATAAATTTGCATGCATAGCCTCATGGAGGCTTATAGAGTGCTGCTGGGGGCTGAGGGGGCGAAAAACGGCCTGCTCAATTTTGCCCTCTACAGCCCCCAGGAGCTCTCTGAAAGCCTCCATAAGGGTATGTATGGCCATTTTGGTGAAGGGGGCAGGGCTTCGGAAGGCAAAAAATGCTGTATTTGATGTATAAGACGCACCCAGATTTTCAGGCTCTTTTTTGAGAAAAAAAGGTGCATCTTATACTCCGAAAAATATGGTAATATAATAAAATCACCCCCGCCCCAGTGACGACACCTCACACCAGCCATTTAATGGACTCCATCCCGCTCTGGGTTCCCCAGGCCCACTGGCAGAACCAGGCCTTCAATGCCTTCTGGAAGAGTGCTAGAGTTGGGCCATTTTAATCTCTGGGGGAGATTAGGGGGGCACCACGGAGAAGACCCTTCTGGATCCCACCAGGTATATCTACCTAGGCCTAGGGAATGGCACCCACAACATTCCCTGCCTCCCTGCTCTAATGTGTTGGGTAGATGTGACCAGCAAGAGACACCTGATCCTAACCTGAAGGGCTTTAAATGTGACAACCAGCACCTTAAATTGTACCCAGAAGCAAATCACCAGCTAGGTTTAGGTTTATTGGTTTTGTATGCCGCCCACTCCCGAAGGACTCCGGGCGGCTCACAATAAACAGGGGAGGGAATAAATAAGACAATAACTAACGTAGCTCCTGCAGGAAAGATGATACATGTACACACCAGAGTCTGTACAAAACCATGTGGGCTGCTGCATTTTGCACCAACTGGAGATTGTGTATGCTCTTCAAGAGCAGCCCCATGTAGAATGTGTTGCAATAGTTAAGACAGGAAGTGACTAGGGTGTGGGTAACTAGGGATTGTTGGTCCAGGAAAGGGCGTAACTGGTGCACACCCCACAGTTGCACAAAGGCCCTCCTGGCCACGACTGTCACCTCTTTGAACACGAATCGTGAGTCCAGGAGAACCCCCAGATTACTCACAGGATCTGTTTGGGGTAGTGCCATCCCATCTAAGATCAGAGGTGACAATTCTCCCTGAGCCAATGAACCCCAAACCCAGAGCCACTCGGTCTTGCCAGGATTTAGTTTTGCCCATCAATGACCTAGAGACTTCTCAGAATTTCTAGAAAAAGTAGCTGTTTGGCTCTGGTTTTTTTTTTTTTTGCAAAGTAGGTAGTACATAAAACCTTGAAGAGTTGTTTCCCTACTGGAAAATTGGGTCTTAGGAGATGGTGAAGTTTGTAGTCCTGGCACCTCTTTAGTGGGAATGACATTTCTTCAAGGGAGGTGGAGAGTCTTCAACAAATCTTGGAAATGGGAAAAGAACAGTGGAGGCAGGCACTCTGCCAGCCTACCAAATTTTATGAAGCCTTTTAATTTAGGAGTCACAAAGGCACAATTTTTGAGTTCAGAGTTCAGGACTTTCATATATCATCAGAGAAGAAAATAGATGCGGTATTTTTGTATGTAAACAAATTAAACTCTTTTAATAGTGTGGGTTTTGGGGTGTTTTTTTTAAAAATAGGTGAATGGTTGTCTTAATCCTGAACCATTGTCTCAGCAAGAAATTGAAGACTGCAGTCTAATTTTGACACCAAAACAGCTTCATCAGATAGTTATTGGTAAGATAGTGATTTGATAACATGTATTTTCCTATCTTAAATTATTAACTATTGTACAGGCAAATGGAAAATTGGACAAAGATGGAATAATCTAGAAGAGCATATAAATGAATTATCTTGAAGAATATGGAACTTTAGAGGTTAAGTGCTCCTGAGACTTGCTTTCTTTTTCTTAACTTACTTTGAGGAGTTGATTTGTGGAAATTTTTCTTGATCGTATATAGTATTTTGGTATGTTTGCCAAAAAAGAATTACATTTTTCTCTTTACACACACTGAACTTCTTTTGAGCAAATCTATTGTCATTAATATCCCCTATTCACAGAAAGAGAAAGGAAAACTACAATTGCATTTGAATTGCCATGTTTTCAGTTTTTAAAAATGTAATTTTCAAAACAGTTATAATAAATACAATAAAATATAGGAATACATAGTACATCCTCTGAAATACTACAAAATAATAGACTACCACAAATAGTAAACAGGCAATAGCTGAAAAGTTGATAAAACCAATAATATTTTAACTGTTAAATAAATATTTTAACTGTTAAATATTTTGACTTCCGTACAAACACTTCACAGTAAGGACCTGTTTAAAATCTGAGGGAAATTTATATCACTACCTGGGCCTCATTACAGGGAATACACTTTTACCACAACTGAGTGAATATAAGCAAGCAATGTCAGTAGTGCATTTTGTCATGTACAAAGATTGAATAAATGAACTAGATATAGATGGTTTCAGAAATAAACTGTTCTAAACTACTCGATCAATAAAAGCTGTTCCAAAATGTCTTAGTAGTTAATTGGCAGATGGTACTTTATAATTAGGGGGTTCACTAGCAATCTAAATTCATATTTTTCCCTTGATGTGGTCCTTGCACAACCTGGAGGGGAGTTCCTACACAAATGTGTAGTCTGAAAAATGAGGAATTATATATAAAATATTGTGCATATATAGGCACCGTATTTTTCGGAGTATAAGACGCACCGGAGTATAAGATGCACCAATATTTTGAAGAGGCAATTTTTTAAAAAAAGTATGTAGGTAGGTAGGTAGGTAGGGAGAGAGAGAGAGAGAGAGAGAGAGAGAGAGAGAGAGAGAGAGAGAAGTACAGTAAGTAGGTAGGGACAGAGAGAGTGTGTAGGTAGGTAGGTAGAGGGTTAGAGAGAGAAATAGAGAGAGAGAAATACAGTACATAGGTAGGGAAAGAGAGAGAGAGTAGGTAGGTTGGTAGATAGAGGGAGAGAGAGAGAAATACAGTAGGTAGGTAGGAAGAGAGAGTGAGAGTAGGTAGGTAGATATTTCCAAGTGTATCCATGTGCTGAGAAGGAAATTGCTGACAATCTGCAGCACCTAAGACTTTGTTTCTGCTGGCACAGCACTTGATCAATGTAATTCTCATCAATCAGTTAAAGAGCTTTCCAAAAGAAAAAAAAGTTTTTGCACTCTGCAAATCTCCCCAAAATGGCCTGTTTTTCATGAAAACGGGCCTGTTTTGTTTTTTTCCAAAAAAAAAAAAAAAAGCATGATAAGCCTTGGGTGGGGACTTTCAGAGTGCTCATGGGGTGTGTGGGAGGGGTCAAAAATGAGCAACAAAGGTCCGTTTTTCATGAAAATGGGCCCGTTTTTTGTCAAAAAAAAATTACATGCATAGCCTTATGGAGTCTTATAGAGTGCTGCTGGGGGCTGAGGGGGGCAAAAAACAGTCCCTTTTTGCTCATTTCTGCCCTCCCCAGCCCCCAGGAGCTCTCTGAAAGCCTCCATAAGCGTATGCATGGTAATTTTGGTGAAGGGGGTGGGGCTTCAGGAGGCAAAAAATGCTGTATTCGATGTGTAAGACGCACCCAGATTTTCAGCCTCTTTTTTAAGAAAAAAGGTGTGCCTTATACTCCGAAAAATAAAGGTATGTGCTATAATTTATGAGTATATTCCTTTTCTCTAAAAAACTATTATGCCTTTTCTATTCCTTCCAGGTCCTTCCACTATTGACTTTGGAGAAGTCTGTGTGCATTCTACAACTACCAGAAAAATACATATCATAAACAACCTACCTGTGCATATATGGATACAAATAGAAATTAAAAGTGAAGAACTGCAACAAACTAATCCTTTGTTGCATGTCATAACGCCTTTTATGAAAACTTGTATTACCGTGGTGTTTGAGAAGGACACATTAGGGAACTTTAAAAAGTAAAACATATCTCTATGTAGTAATTTGGTAGTGAAGAAAAATAATTCTTCAGTAATAACACTAGGAGATGGGCAGATAGGATTCTTGTTGGAAAGCAGTTATAAAAGTTAATTAAAACTAAGTATTCTTTTGTAAGGAGATTTCATATATGTTGTGCTATCCAAATTAAATTTTAAGAATTATGTTTAGAGACAGTGTAAGAGTTTAGCAAGTTAAGTCAATTTCAATATTCCTAAATTAAATATATATAATGGCACAGTTTTACCGTTGGTGCTGCCTGATGGCACGGCAATAATAAAAAATTTTCAATCTGTTAATTACAAAATGATACATTGCTTGGATCTGCACACATACTACATGATACATTACAATATCCAAGCTTCTTGATAGGAACTCATTGTGCCTGAAAGCCAAGACCAACTAAAGAACTGGTAGCTAAATAAAATACCGATAGCAAGTTAGTCTAAAATCTATAAAAGCTAAAGCTAATCTAAATCTATCTCTAGCTATAGTAACCTACTGCTGCCTATTGTCTGTAACTGTTATGCTTTTGGATAGTTTCTGAGCAGAAACTATTGGAACATTAGATAAGCCATTGGGGGGGGATGGGGTGTAAAAAATGGGAAGCAAATTTTATAGCTTTTCCATTCAATTTCTTAAGGAATTGAATAACCTTATACTTTTATAAAGAGAAAAGTTTAGAAGAGTGTTTGCTATAGATTCTTTTTCTATTTATCCATACAACCAAACTCTTTCCGAATAAGAAGTTTGTAGTAATTGTTGCCTGTTGCTGTAGAAGGAAATGAATTAATATGTACATTTAAAAAAGCCCATGTGTTTATAACAGGTTAAATTATATAGGTATTTAGCAGGAGGTCTAGGAGGGACTTTCTGAGACTTGAAAATCTTTGTAGGATTCTATTTTGGCTATCCTTGATTTGACTATATTAACAGCATCCTCATAGCCCATGTGATGTAGAAATTCAAATGAGAATCCATATGTCTAACTTTTTTTCCAGGTTAATTGTCAAGTATCTTTGTACTTTATCTAGTAATAACAGTGGTAGTAAACCACTGAAGATAAATAAGACTCTAACTCAGGTTAACTATTCTGAATCATGCTTGAGATTTAACATTTGACACTTCTGTTTCTAGCCTTAATGTTATATTGAACACACACTTTTAGTGCACCTATAATGGCCCTAAAGAAGATGGCATGATAATGATGTTTTCTTAGCAAGTATTTGGCTATGTGTAATTGTACCAATAACAATAAGGGACCACAGTCACAATAACATACATAAATTGAGGAAAAATAATTATCTGTTCCAACTCTAAAACTGTAAGCACAATTGAAAAAAATACAAATTATAAAGCAAAGTGAATTTATATTAATTTAATAGAATAAATAACTACTAATTTAAAATAATTGACTTTAAGATATTCCACTTTCAAAATTGATTTCTATCTACATAAACTAACCATCCTTTCTCTCAGACAAAGCCCACACATATTCCCAGAAATGGTCATCCATTTTCCTCTCTACTTCTAGCAAAAATCATAACAAAAGAAAGGAGAAGTGGGATAAAAGAGGGCGGTAACTGCAGTCAGGAAGGAAAATAAAAGAAAATTGGATGCAAATAAGATAGAAATGTGATGAAGCTGAGTAAGGGACTGCTGAGTAAGGAAAGATCTGTTGCCCTATGATTACATGGATCATCTTCTGGGTTTCTTTGGTAATATAGCAAATTGGTTTGTCTTCTTTGAAAAGTTTTTTTTTACAGTCCAGCCTGCAGTCCTGGGATTTTCCAGTGGTCTCATCCTGTTTAGCATCCCCCCCGCCCCCCAGCTCAGTCATCTAGAGCTAGGAGTTTATATATACTGCATATATGGTACTTAAATCCAGTTTTGGTCACCACAATTTAAAAAAGATGTGGAGACTCTAGAAAGAGTGCAGAGAAGAACAACAAAGATGATTAGTGGACTATAACATGAAGAGCAGCTGCAGGGACTGGGTATGTCTAGTTTAATGAAGAGAAGGACTAGGGGTGACATGATAGCAGTGTTCCAATATCTCAGGGGCTTCCACAAAGAAGATGGAGTTAAGCTATGCTTCAAAGCACCTGAAGGCGAAACAAAAAGCAATGGGTGGAAACTAATCAAGGAGAGAAGCAGCCTAGAACTATGAATAAATTTCCTGACAGTTAGAACAATTAATCAGTGGAACAACTTGCCTCCAGAAGTTGTGAATGCTCCAACACTGGAATTTTTAAAAAGATGTTGGAGAACCATTTGTCTGAAGTGGTGTAGGGTCTCCTGCCTAAGTAAGGGAATGGACTATAAGACCTTCAAGGTCCCTTCCAACTCTCTTCTGTTTTCTGTTTTCCCAAATGAAGCGGCTGATGAAGAAAATATTTTTTTGTTTTACAGGTCTTTCATGTATTCAATAAACCAACGCCATGTTGGACACATTTTAGTAATAGCAAAAGTTGTGCCAGTTGCTTTGGAGTTATCTACAAGGGAATTGACTTTAAATCCTGCTTTTAGCTTTCTAGCAAAAACTGGATTTAGGACAACAGTCACTCTATATAATCAAAAAAACTATCCTGCACAATTTACTTGGAAACCTGTCATCACAGATAAAGGAATGGGATTTTCCATCTGTCCAGAAAAGGGTAATGTACAAAGTGTTCTTTTTTTCAATCAAAGAGGAATTTCAAATCGAATATGTAATGAGAGAATATTGACTTAAATATGAGGGGACAAATCATATTTGTCAAATATACAGTAATCTTTTCTTGAAAGTACATTGTATGGTAATAATTTTCTGTTCAAAATATTTATAGTTATCCAAGATTAGTTATGCATAGTTCTGTCATTTTCTTAGCCAGCCTAGCTGCTATTAATGGTCCATGTTTATTACAAGCCTATCTTTTAAATTATGATGAGAGATAGTGATTTGGGGTCCAAATTGATATTAAAGACTTTTTGGAGAACAATTGGTCCCTAGTCTTCCAATTCTTATTGATGCTGTATTAGCTCATAGCGGTTATATTGGATAGGCACAGTTTATATCACAATTAAGGGCTACTGAAGTTGTTCATTTATTGAAACAGTTTACAGTATTAAATGATAAAACTTCTTTATGTGTAATGTTAATATTTCTTATTAATAATGTTTCCATGTGTTGGATTCAGTGTTGGGTTACGACTGGTACGCCCTGGTACGGGAGTACCAGTGCCTGCTGGGAGCACCAGGTACCGTTCCATTACGGTGCTCCGGAGGGCCCACCTGTCCATGCTCCTTACCGGTACTTTTGGGGCTTATGCGCATGGAGCGTACGGTGTCTGCGCAACACTCCGCCAAGCAGCTGGAGCGTTGCGGGCGGTAAGTACGCATGTGCACGCTGCACACTTGTGCATGAGCTGCCCGCATTCATGTGGTGAACGCCCAGTCTCGTTGCACCGTTCTGGTTGCACCGGGATCCAGAACCCACCACTGGTTGGATTGGTAAAAACTATGGAGAATTATAAATCAGGACAAATGAAAAATGACTTATAAAATGATATAAAAGAATCACCCTAATTTGGATACATGGTTTTGTGTTGTTGTTTTGTAATGTTTAGTTGTCTAACAGTACGTTATCTCAATAATTAGTAATCATGTCTTTATAAATATATTCTCTGTGTTTGAGTATGCTGAAATTTGAACTTGAAAGGAAAATCATTATTTTTCACTACTCACCTCAGTTAAAATTAGATCTTCCATGTGGCAGAGTTTTTTTTAGGAATGGCATGGAAATATGAAACACCACATACTGGCTACAAAAAAACCTACATTAGATGATTATTTGAAGTTCAGTAAATTAAGTTTGGGATATTCAGATTGAATAAAAGTACAGCTCTAATTAATATGGATAACTTTATAAACTAATTATGTGAATTGACTTAATATTACAATGTATTAAAATTACTATTTATCTTTCATAATAGTTATATTTTCAACAGTTTAGTATTATTTTCTCTCCTTTTATATTTAGGTATAGTAGAAGCAAGTAAAGATCTGGAATGCGAAGTTGTTTGGCATCCAAGTTTCTCCTCTTCTGCAAATGGAGAATTTGATTTGTGTGTGCATGAAGGAAAAACACTTAGATTAAAATGTTTTGCAAAGGTATTAGTATACGTTTTGCAGACTATAAGACACTCCAAAGTATAGGACCCACCTAGCTTTTGGAGAGGAAAACAAGAAAAAAAATCTGCCTTTATCTCCCAGCAGTTTGCCTTCTTGACACAAACAACAAACAGGGTTGTCAGCTTCAGTGCAGCCTAATTTATCATGAGCAGCTGATTGGCGGTTTGATTGGCCTCCCGGAATACTGCCTATCAGCTGTTCCAGGCTTTGGGGATCGCTGCCACCCATCGACGCCAGCGCTGCCTGTCACCACTGTCATCTTCCACTGACTCTGAGCACCCCATTTTCAGCCTCTGCGCGGATCATGGAACAGGCCGAAAATGGGACATGCAGAGGCCGAAAATGTGTGCGGAGGCCGAAAATGGGATGTGCGGAGGCGGAAAATAGGTAATGTGGACCCGGTGATAGGTGACAGCGGCAGTGGGTGGTGATGGTGCCAATGGGTGGTAGCAATTGCCGTACCACATTTTTTTGGGGGGGGGAGTGTGTCTTATACTCTGAAAAGTATGGTAGTTAGTATTTCTTCTATTTGTAGTAATGATACTTATGCGTTTAATATGTAAAGAAATAAACAATGCCAGTACATTAAGGATGAACTAGTAATTGTTAAAGAAACATTCTCTCTTCACTAAATTCAGAGCTATCAGGAGA
This sequence comes from Thamnophis sirtalis, assembly GCF_051295495.1. NCBI lineage: Eukaryota > Metazoa > Chordata > Lepidosauria > Squamata > Natricidae > Thamnophis > Thamnophis sirtalis. The sequence continues at coordinate 63,139,732 of NW_028261388.1, forward strand.
AATGTTTGCCACAGTGGCACTTACAAGTACAGATAGTCCTTAACTTAACAATTCATTTTCTAATCGTTCAAACTTATGATGGCCCTGGAAAAAGTGATTTATGACCTCACCTTAAAGTTATGACCATTGCATCATCCCTGCAGACACATGCTCTCTTGACTTTTCTGCGACCTATGCAGTGTGTTCGGATTGCCTGCCTCCCCCCTCCTGCGCCTCTGCCTCTGTCTGCTGCTTGGACAGGGAATCAACTTACCTGTGCTGCGGGGGTTAACACAGGTCTGCAAAAAAAATTTTTTCAAGAGCTGTTTTGGTTATTCCACGTAATCTTTATGTTTTTTGGTGCACTGAATACGAAAATGACCTCCATTTTGTCATAGGACATCACGTTTCCTTACAATTTAGGTAACTATGTTAAATAAGGCAATACCTCAAAATAAATGGAAATAGACTTATAAAATTAAAGTTTTATTACAATATTTTCATGAAAATCCTTTTTTTTAACTGAAATGAGCTCACCTACACACACTAAACTCGATTCTTCTTTCTTGTGAGGCTCCTCTTGGTGCATTTACGCTTGTGAATAGCATCTGGAATGTCTCTCTGAAGCATCCAACAGTAGCCTGCCATCATTGTAATGCTCCATTTTCCCTGGTATCTCCTTTCCATCTCTTTAATGTCTTGGTGGAATTGTTCACCTTGTTCCTCACTCACAGCTCCCAAATTCTCAGGAAAATAGTCAAGGTGGGACTGGAGGAAATGCACTTTCAAACTCATCAGGCAACCTAAAGCTTGAAATGCTTTCAGCATTCTTCTGACGATCTTTTTGAAGTGAGGATCTTTGTTATTGCCTAAAAATTTCTGTACGACTTCTTTATATGCAATCCACCCTTCTTTTTGAGCATCCGTCATGGTATTGACAAACTCTTGATCAACTATAAGCCTTCTAATGTCTGGTCCGACGAACACACCTTCCTTCAATTTTGCCTCTGACAGGCATGGAAACTTGGTGACCAAGTATTTGAAGCATTCCCCATCTCTTGGAAGTGATTTTACGAATTGTTTCATCAATCCCAATTTTATGTGGAGAGGTGGTAGAAGAACTTTATGGGAAGGTACCAAAGTTTCTTGGAGGACATTTTTTTCACTGATTGTTAGCACCCTCAGCTGCCAACTCTTCTTGGTCCAGTGATTTTGTCGGTCTCGACTGTCCCATAGACACAGAAAACAAGGGTATTTGGTATACCCAGCTTGTTGCCCGAGCAGCATGCACAAGACCTTCAAGTCCCCACACACTTGCCAATCATGGTCTTCATATTTAAGTTTACGAAGAACCAATTCCAAGTTCTTGTAAGTTTCCTTCAAGTGTACGGAATGACCTACAGGTATGGAAGCGTAAAAACCGTTGTGGAGTAAAAACTGCTTTGAGACTTCTTTTTGAAGAATCTATAAAAAGATGCCATTGCTCTGAATCATATTGGATTTTAAATTGACCCATCAGACCTTTGACATCAATGCAATAAACCAGCAAAGTAAGGAACAAACTCCTTTTCACGATGTCTGAACAATGAAGATGACACTCCTGGCAACAATAAATTCCTGCTCTTCAGGCTTGATCTGAGTAACTCAGCGGCATCTTTGGGAAGATTCAAGTCTCTTACCAAATCATTCATCTCCTCCTGAGAAAACAATTTTGGTCTTGTATCATCTTCAAAGTCAGAACTTGATTCGTCATCTGGTTCAGGTATGACTTCACCTTCATCGGAGCTAGGTATCTCTTCCAAGGTAGCAGGGGGCTTGGGTACTGATATATCTATGCCATGGAGGATGGGACGAATTGCTGAGTGAAGATTGGGGTATGAAATGGAATGCTTACATTTGGAATTAAACCCTTTCACATCACATGAATAAAAGTAACAATCATCACTATGGTTCTTTTGCTCTCACCATACCATAGGAATCCCATAACGGAAAGATTTTTTCTTACCCTTGAACCAGTTTCGGAGGTCCTCAACACACCATTTGCACACTTTATGAGGCGCCCAAACTTTATCTTGATCTCCAATTTTTAATCCAAAGTATGCAAAGTATACTTTTTTCACAAAGTCTGTGTCAGCCAAGGGGGGGGGGGGCTCGCAGGGCTCGTTATTTCCAGCTGGGCCATCTCCTCGGGTAATAATAGTTCAGTGGGTTCTTTTTCCATTTCTCCATCGCTGGCTTGCGAAGACATTTTCTCTGTTTCGTCTTCTTGTAGTTTCACCCCCCACGGAAGGTTGAATTCTCCTGGTAGGGTGTTTATGAGACTTCGCTATCTGTCAGCTCCTCTCCATTAATTAATTAGGAAAGAAAGACCACGAGACTCCATGTGTAGAAATCAAGTGTACTTTTACTAATTAAGAATGGTTAAAGGCAAAGCGTAGCGAAGTCTGATTATTTAGGCGCGAAAGCAATTGATATAGAGAATAGCCCATTCCCCACCCCTTGGCATCATAGTCCCAGTCCAATCATAATTCATTCAAGTGTCAGGTGTGAGATAACTTCAAAAGGCATCACGAAGATGGAATGTCGGTGCCGTTAGTCCTGGCGGGAAACACCCACGCATGCGTAGTCCGATCAGTCGGTGAACTCCAGAACCTTCCTCCAGCACAATGAGTAACCCCTCCCAAATACCATGCCCTCCCTCCCCGTTTCATGGCAGCTGAAGCGACAGCAAAGCAGAAGCTGACAGTCTGTAATATTCTGCTGTTGCTTCAACACTGTATATTCACCACAGATGAAACAGAAACTGTCTGGCGAATTAATACACTTTCGTGGAGCCATAACAACGGTTGAATGACGAGCTAACATGAATTGCGATGAAAAAGTGTGAACAGCCTAGAACCAAGAACCTGATGATGATTCATGCACAAGTGTGGCATGCAGGAGAGAGCAGCTCTGTGTCTGTACACGAGACATCACAGTTCTGGCCACGCCCCCTGCACTGACCAGAGATGCTGCTATCTGCCCTGTGTCTCCCTCCCACTGGATTCTTCAGTGGTAATATTGTGTCTCCCTCCCACTGGATTATGATGTGATAATATTAATTCTTCAGATTAACCCCTTCTACCATTAGAAGCACAGACTTAAAACTTGCTTAGCTTATGTATATATTGCTGACCATCAGATTTACAGTGCTATATTTTTTTTACATAACTCGGACAAACCCTTTAAGGTTTTGTTTTTTTGGCATTTTATATCTTAAATGCACTTATGTGAATTAATTAATAGTAACTTTAAATTTGGTTAAAAACCCATAATATAAAAAAATACCAAAAATTGAAAAAAACTGATAAATTTGAAGATAATTTTGCATGTTATGGCAAATCATGACGTCTAGGAGTTTTTTCAATATTTTATTTGTTTTCAGCACACCAAAATACAGGGAAATTAGATGAAAACAACCAAACAGTTTTTAATCGCAGACCTGTGAATTGAGAGGATTAGAGTTGGTTGATTAGCTCATGGATAAAGAACTATTTTATCAGCAAAATGCACAGACATTCTACTACTTCAAGCTCAGTTCTGGTGAATGTGCCTCTTTAGGGAGTTCCCATGCCCTTAATGGCTTGCTATCTGGATTTGAGTTTGAACTCTGATGTGGTAATATTAAGGTACCTGTTAAGGTACCTTTGGGCTAGAAGCACAGCATTTTCACTAACAGAAATGTAATACATTCCCCAATTTCTGGCATCAAGTTGTTTCATTTCAGAAGATGAAATTTCAGACAGTAGCTGAAGTTTCACTAATGATACGTCAATGCTGATCTATCATAAGGAAGGAACTACTATCCCCCTCTGTTTTTGTTCTCTGATGGTAGTAATATGATTGGGGCCAAATAGTAGAATTAAAGTGGACTGTTCAGGTAGAGTTGGTCCTCATGCAAAATAGAAAGTAAAAAAGTAAGGATAGAACGACATTCTGCTGTATTTATAATTTCAGTTCTTTATTTGTACTACAGATAGTTTTTCACAATGACAATTTTAATTTCTAAAATGATTTGTATAAATATGTCCATGTTTTGACAGTAATATAGAAAACCATTATATATGTATGTGTGTGTGTGTGTGTATGTGTATGTGTGTGTGTGTATGTATGTATGTATATGTATATATGTATGTATATATACATACATATATATATAAGATTTTACAACCCCCGGTATGCCCAAATATAGGAGGAAGATCACTATTTCCATTCTCTGTCCTTTGGCTCGTCACAAGAGACCATCCAGGCAGAAACCCAATATTTTTACTGTTCCCTTTTTGTTACATTTGTTGTATTTGTGCTGATAAATAAATAAAGGGAGACTAGTATAGATCTATTTCAAGCTATTTAGCTCTCATCAGCTAGCCATTCCCTTACTGGGATTTGAACCTGGGCTGTATTACATACTGCATACCGGGGGTTGTAAAATCTAATAGACAACACAAGTTTGAAACCCCTGTACTAGTCCATCAGTTTTCTTTTCCACAGGCAAACTGAGAATCAACTTCTCCCATGGACTTTTCCTTCTGAAAATAAAAACTTTATTTCTGAAAATACTTTTGAAACCATCAAACTCCTTAAAGAATTAACAAGAAAATAGGAAAGCAACAGCAATCTACTTTTTCTGGTTATCCTTATTAGCAGAAGAAATATATTTATATATATACTGGTGTGTGTGTGTGTGTGTGTGTGTGTGTATACACACACACATATACACGCATACACACACACACGCACATACTGTATATATACCACACATATACATTTGTGTGTGTGTTTGTGTGTAGGTGTGTGTGCATAATTTCTCTGTGAAGAGCTCTGTAAGAACATTATTCAGAACGGCACAAACATACCCTAGCAACCGAACACATCAGAAAAAGAAAACAGACTGTATAACATCTTCCAGCAAATAATTCAACCCGCTACAATAGATCCAACATATTTTTTTATTTTTTATTTATGTTACCTTTTCATTCTTTTGAAGCATGATGTCAGAGAGATAGTGTAGTGTGTATTAATTATCTCAGAAGAATGAGACATATTCCTTGATAGTTTTTAGGGGAAAAAACCATAATTGTTTCAAAGGACAATTGCTTCTTAATGTTGCTGAATTAAATGCCAAAGGGCATTATTTTTATGATTATTTTGTTGCAAAAGTTTTAGAAAAGCTGTAGAAACTTACACCTAGATTGTGTAAATTTTCTAGTTTACAATCCAGTAAATAGTAATTTGTCAATGGCTTTGTCACTGCTGGAGGGGGGGGAGGTTGTTCTGCATTAAAGGTAAAAAGGTTATTAACAGAAATGAAATTTTAATGTTGATTTGCTGGCAATGGTTAAATATATTTTTAAGAATGCTAGGATGTATTTAATGGTTTTATGTATAATGCAATTAAGATATGCTTCTGTTTTTATTATAATTTTAATTTCTCAAAAAAAAAGTTTTTTATATTGTATGTAGTGTACTCGCCTTATTGCCTAGTTTCTGTGAAGTGAAAGAAAACCTGTCTACAGGAAAATGGACATTTGATACAATACATTTTTCTTTTTTCACAATATTAGCTTGGCTCTACCAGTGTTCAGTTTAAGGAGCCACGGATTACCTTTAATAATGCTCCTCTTCATTTAACCACTTACAGAACAGCCATTCTTCAAAATTTGGGACATAACCATGCATATTTTCAGGTAAGGTATATTCACAATAGAGATTGGAGTGTGTATAATATAGCTTTACCATGGATATTCCAGCATGTTTGGTAGTAGAATACTTTTAAGATAGTGGGGGAAAATAACATTTATAATACTGTACTTGCTTTTGTTGACAGGTCCTTGATGTCAATCCAATTCCTGGAATGATTATAACTCCTTTTCAGGGTGTAATTGCTGTGGGAGGCTGCACTGAAATTAAAATTTATTTCAAACCCAATGCATTAATGAAATTTGACAGCAGAGTAGAGGTATTAGAATTGTTGTTCAAAAGCTTTTATTAATTTCGATAATAAATAAATATTGTTTTCAAAATATATGCATATTTTAAAGTTTTACTCTGTGAAACCCATGATTAACCATGATTAGCTGACTTTCGGTAACAACATAAAATGTATGTTAATATTCTGTTTGCTAAATGGATAAACCGTCAGCAGTACTATTAGTAGATTTTTGCTTCTGTGATATTCATCTGAAACTTCTTACAATATAGTGGTACTCAGTATTCCACTACTTCAAACCTTGTTGAATTTGGTACTCAAGGCATTTTGATGAGAAAATGTTGTCCCTTTACTCCTGGATTCTTTGGTAATTGGCATTCTGTAAAAGGGAGAGGGGGATGGCCACAGAGGCAGGAAGGCAGGAAGTTGGCCATCCTGGGAAGGTCATAGGAAATGAGATAGGCAGAAAGTTTTTCTGGCAAAAACAAAGAGTCACATGCAAAGGTGGGTTGCCAATTTTTCTACTACCGGTTTGGGAATGCGCACAACGCTTCTGCACATACACAGCGGGGGGGGGGGGGCAGAGCCTCCCGCCGCTGCTACTACTGGTTTGCCCGATCCGGGCCAAACCAGGAACAACCCACTTCTGGTCACATGGCAAGTCACCTGGTTTATTTGGCAACCATAGTTTTTTTACTACCCATTGTGCCTCCCAGAACCAATTAATGCCTTGTACTGAGGTAACACTGTATTTTAGAAGCAAAGATTTGAACACAGAAAGGGAATTGACTATTACAAAGTTGACAATGAATAATCTTAGCAGAAAATGCAAAGAACAAGTAAATAAAGTAGAAATGAAACTGAAAATGAGAAATTAGAAAATCACTTTTGCCCCCTCATTATTTAGGTAGAAATACGCAATGCAAAATCTTTGGAATTTAGGATTGGTGGATCAGTAGAGGTTCCTGACATACATATCAGTGTGGTAAATATATAATATTTTATGCTTTTAGGTTCTAAGATTTGTAGTACTGAATATTATGCATTTATTCATAGGGAAGTCCCATTCATTTTAATGAAAGGATAAAAAATAATAAAATTTAAAATGCTCTGTGATGCTAAAAGATCTGTGTGTATAAACATGTCCTCAATCTCAAATATGTTTACCTGAGATAATGTCATTACATAAATCAATATTTTTGTCTTTCCAAGAATCTCAGAAAATTGTATTATGAAAAGTAAAGTAGGTGTAATAAATAATAGCACATCCCTTTCATAAAAATAAGAAAATAGTAGTTGATAACTCCACAAAGTCTAAATTGTTCACATTCTGTTTCTAGAATGTCCATTAGGTCCTGAGAATGTTTAAGATTGTTACTTCTTAGTTCATGGTAAACTATTCTTTAAGGCAATGACACATCTTTGTCATGATCATTATGGTGATGTAAATTCTTTGGAAGAGTTTTTTGTGATATGCAGGAGATATATGAAGTTTCTGTCTTCAGGTTATTAAAGCAAATCCATCATTTTCCATATTTATTTGACTGTTTCATTAAGCTGTTCCATAATGTCACATATTCACAATAATATTTATTGTTATATCTCCATATGTATGAAGACATCCTATTTTCTACAGTTTCCTCAACATAATTGTTTGCAGTTTTCCTTCTTACCATTATCTTGGTCACTCAAATGATTATTTACTGCTTTCTTTAAAGTGCTCTTTTATCTTCCCTGGTGTTTATGTGGATTCTACTCAAGAAATACCATTTTCTATTGAGAACAAAGGAAAGTCATATGCTAAAGTGACAATAGATTTGTCTGAACATGATGATTTTACTCTACATTTTCAGCCAGGTATTTCTTAATTTAAAATTGTAATTGTCTAGAAAAATCTGTTTAGTTTTTTTAAAGAAAAGCCTGTTATATTTATCTTAAAATCTAAACATTTAAAATAATTTAAAGAAGTTTTACCAATAAAGGAGAATATTTGTAGCTCAGGATTGAAATGGGGGGTCCTTGCTGCTCTCTGAGCTTGCTTGTTTTCTTGCAGATGTTTCACTACCCTAACTAGTTAACATCATCAGTGCTAGTAAGTGTTAGTACGGAGTGCTGTTTGCTGTCAATTTATATTCTGGTGTCTTGCCTGCCTGTGTGAGTGGGGGTTGTCTTTAGGATTCTTTAGTTGGACTGTTTACTGATAGCTCTTTGGCTGTTTCTTGATTGAGGTATTGCTTACTTGATTGTTGATCTGAAGTTGACCTTGGAGATCTATGCTGATCCAAGTGCTGATTACTGGTGGAAAGATGCTGGAATCTTTTTCTCTTTTGGGCTGGTTGATTCCCTCTTTTGCATGGTCTACATTATAGATCAGGGGTCTACAACCTTCAACACTCAAAGAGCCATTTGGATGCATTTCCCACAGAAAAAACACTGGGAGCCAATAATAACCGTTGTGACTGGGTGGGCATGGCCAACTCAATGTCACTCACTCCCACCCAGTCACATGACACCACCATCCGCAGCTACGCCTACCCAGCCAGTCATTAGGACAGAGAATCAGTTGTTAAATTATTTGCCCTGCCTGCCCTACCTCATCCTTCTCCTCCCAGCCACCTCTTGCCACACCCGGTTTTGAATGTTTTGTTCACATCTCTCTCTCTCTGTCAATATTGCCCTCTGTCTCTGTCTCTGTCTCTGTCTCTCTCTCTCTCTTCTTTCTTTCTCTCTCTTTCTCCCTCTCTCTGTCTCTTTCTCTCTCTCTCTGTCTTTCTTTCTCTCTCCCCCCTCCCTACCTCTCCCCCACTCTCATCCCCACTTCCCAACCCACACACCCAGGGAACAACTGTAAGGAAATTTGGCAACCTTTTCTCTTTCTCTGGAAAGATACAAAAATAAAACTTGCAATGCAAAAGGGGTGACTGTCAGGCTGTTACATCACAGCACTATGAGATTGCCGCCTTAGATCGCCACACACACTTCAGAGAAGCATCATCCCAAGCAGCAGCACAATCACACAGGCATGCATATGCATCCTGCAACTCGGTTCAAAGGAGCCAGAAAATATAGTCCCTGGATGCTCCCGAAAATGCTTGGCAGGCAACGTTTGAGACCACCCCACATCACAAAGGCAGCCTCCACTGAATCTTTGAAAAACTGGGGAAAGGCAGAGAGAGGGGAGCAGACGGAGCCGAATCAAGTCGAATCTCTCTCTCTCTCACTCTCTCTCTCTCTCACTCACTCACTGCCTGACACGGCAAGAAACGGCAGGAAGCTACTTCCGGCCTTTGTTGGTCCTTGACGTACAACCTGCTCTCTACCTTGAGACACTGGCCCACCTTGCACTGCAGCCAACATTGCTGCTGTTGCCAGGGGTGAATGGGGCAGGGTCACATTGTGGCTCTGCATCGTAATGGGCTCCAAGAGGAGGAGGGGGCACCATCTCCCCCATTGTGAAACATGCTAACTTTCACTGTGCTGCGCAAGGCACTGTGAGAGCAGCAGGTATGACATGGAAGCAGCAACAGCAGTAGCATCAGGAGTCGCAGCAGAGGACTGAAAGAGCCACCAGTGCTGCGGGTTGCTGACACCCAACATAGATGTTGTTAATGCCTATGAGTCTGTTGATGGCTGATTTGTCAGAGTATCAGGCTTCTAGAAATTCCCTGGCATTTTTGGATTTGGCCTGGTCTAGGATTGTCACATTTTCCTAATCAAAAGTATGATTAAATCTGTCTATATGTTGGGAAATTAAAGATTTTTTTGTCATGCCTCTGACTGCCAGTTGGTGATCATGGATATGTTCTGCCAGTCTTCTTCCTATTTGTCCTACATGGTGGTTGTTTTTTGGTTTGCTTAGGATGTTTGGCTTGTGTATTAATCTGATTCCATGTCGTTGTAGTAGTCTATTTGTAGTTTCTGAGATATTCTTGATGTATGGCAGTGTAATTCTTTTTAGCATTTGTGTTGGTTGTGCTGTATTGGATTGAGTGGTCAAGGACTTTTTAATAAAGTTGAGTTGGTATCATTTTGTTGGAATGTGTTGTATAGATACTCCATTTCCTTTTTCTGCTGTTCTGGGTTGCTACAATGTGTTTGGGACAATTTAAATGAAGTCCTTATGCAGTTTCTCTTGTGGGAGTTTTGGTTGTTGCTTTAGTAGTTAAGCATCTGGTTAGTATGGGTGGTTTTTCTGTAGACTTGCATCTACAGAAATATGTTTTATTTAAATATAAACATTTATGTATTTATTCAGAGAGTTCCATTTAGTAAGTTTATTAAAACTTTCTACGTTAAAAGTGATGAAGATTAGTTGTAAGTCTGTACATATTCTTTTGATGTTCTTACATCTCATCATAAAACAATATCAACCTGAAAAATATGTGGGGTGTTCCTGTTTAAAAATGTGGCCACCTTCTCTAGCACCTTCTTCCAAAAGTGAAAACTGGATAAAAATTGTCCAGAATGGTTTGGTTTATTTGGGGGAAGGGGGGGAAGCTAAAATAGATGTGGCTAATAGCTGCCAGAACCCTGACAACTTTATCAGGCCCAACAAAAACAAATTTCTTACAGAGGCTCAATCATCTTTACAGGATTTGCTTCAAAGCCAGAGTCTAATTTAGTGTGAATCTGATCAACTTCCTCCTTTAGATTTCTTGCATATTCGTTACAATGACCTTGTAGATCAGACATGTCAAACACAAGGTCCGCAGGCTCATGGGGCTTTCCCGGAGATGGTGAGGGACCAGCCCCTGCCGCTCCAACCACAGCCCACCCCAGCTGGATGCCCTCCCGGCATGTGCACAGGAGGCACTGAGTGTGTGGGGGCTGATGGTGTCTGGCAGCAGCCCGTCCACCTGCCCACAATGGCCCTGGCAAATGGGAAGGGTGGGGAGCAGGCTTGCTGGGGGATGAGGTTGGACAGTGGGTGCTGAGGGTCCAGGGGCCTTGGTGTGGTGGTGACGGTGGCCAGTTGGGCTGCCTCGCTGCAACTCCATCATCTGTCTTTGTTTGCCCAGGCCGCAAATATTGAAGTCGGGTCTCTAATCAGTTTCAGAGTTTTGTTACTTAATGCATGTGCCAATTGTTGGATTTGGCTTTGTGGCAGCTTACTTTCTTCTCAGCTATTCATCAAGAAAGCTACTCCATGTTCACCACATGAGTCATACTACGAGTAAGATGCAAGGGGAATGTGGGCAATGCTAGGGTCCAATAGTGTGATTGGGGGATGACTGCAACCAGATCTTAAATATTTGAATGCTAGTACAGACTGTAACAGTCTCTTATTTGTACTATTGGATATAGTTGGTGCCTCCAGTTTGCTTATAACTTTCTGTGTTCACCATGAGCAGGACTTAAATCAATAGAATAGAAATATACTATTGTAAAAATTGAAAGTACAAATAATTAGTAAAATTATTTTTATATTTTCTGATAGATATGCATAATACATCAGAGGCATCTCGAGTATATCGTGTGACTATAGAAGCCAATACTATTATGGACTGTTCTCTGAATTTCACACCAAAAGAAGTATGTTTTAGTGAATATTAATCTATTTATATTGTTTTAGAATGTTATTTCCCATTTTCCCTGCCCAGGTCCTGTTGGGCTACTGCATTAAGGCAACATGTGCCTGTATGTACGAATGTGTGTGTATTCCTGGGAGGGGTGAGTAAAAAACATTGAGAGGATGTGCCAAGATTATATTTTCCTAGTAGAGTCACCCACCATATAAAGATCCCAACTCAGCTAAAATAAACAGGCATCTATATTGGCCAGCAGCAGCAATTCTCACTCATACTGTAATGAGAGTTGCAAATTAATTACTGCACGGGAGAAAGAAAAAGTAAACCATGCCTATATTTTTTATCAATAAAGCCACTTGGATAGAAAATATAAAATGATTGATGATACCACACAACATCTGTAAAGATATTGAAGATGGAATCAAACAAGGAAATAAAAGGAAAGCCTTTTCAAAGATTTCTAAGCTCAGGTTCCAATCTTGAATTGGACACGCTAAAAAAATCCAGTGGATAGATCATAACCAATTTAAAGGTTATTAAACAAAGATAGAAATTGTATATTGAAATGCTATATAGTAGAAATGTCTACATTCAAGATTCCCTAGAAGATACATATTTCTTATTTACAAGAAACTCTGGTACTAGATGGTGACTTTAGATCACCATCCTGATCATTACCCAAATCAAAAGGCTACAGGAATTGATGGAATTACCCATTGATATACAGCAAGCAACAGAAGGTTGGTCAACGCTTGGTCAAAGTTCAAACAAAGCTATGCCAGCAAATCTGGAGAATGACAATGGGCACAGATTGGAAGAGATGAGTCTACATTCCAATAACTAATAAGTGTGCAAACTATTGTACATATCCTTAATGCCATATGACAGTAAAATAATGGTTAGGATTATCCAATGCAGATTAGAACCCTATGTGGAAAAAGAGATGTCAGATGTTAAAACAAGTTTTAGAAAAGGCCATATATGAGACCTAATTGCTATATAATTGAGAAAGAGAAAAAATATAAAAAGTGACTATGTCTATCATTGATGATCAAAAAGTTTTTGACTGACAAATTACGGGATGTGCTCAAAAAAGAGGAATCTCAGAACATCTCATTGTACCCATGAGAAATTATATGCACATCAGAAAGCAAATTATGGACAGCCTGACTCCAGATTGGCAGACGAGTGAGACAAGGCTGTATATCTTCTCTTATATACTCAATTTATATGCTTATATATATTAAGGGAAGTTGGATTAGAAGAAGATAAATGTGGTTTTGAAATTGGAAGAAGTAATTTCCATTACTAATTTTGGAGATGTTTTCTTTAAATCACCCAGTACTAATTCACGGTGATTCCCAATTCTGTTTCCTGTTATCAACAAACTCTCTTCAAATATATTGTATCAGTTTCCTTATGGTTTGCACTGCCAATGGGAGATAATAGTTGATACTTCTGAAAACTATTGGACTGGGAAAAATTGATCTACATAACATTGGAAAAGGTTTACTGTTCTGCCCCCCTCGTCCTACACCAAAGCACGCCGAGACAAAGATACTGCATTTATTAACACACAGACAGGACCTTGGCAGCAAGCCAGCAGAGACTAACCTTGGCAGCAATCCAGCCTGCCAAGCTAGCCACGAAAGTTCTCCAACTTTAGTGAATACGTTGACTCCTGCAAAGGGGCGTGTGCACAATCATTCCTTTTATAGTCTTGAGAGGAGCCTAATTACCACCAGCTGAGTGCAATTATCTCCTGTAACTGCATAACTGTTCCTTACGCCTATTAGCTCTTCGGTGCCGGGCATCCAGGAACAACTCCCTTGGCTCCTCCCCACTGCTCCAATTCATGACGTCCGGATCACACTCCCTTGTCTCCTCCCCACTGGTCCAAAGCTCAGGCGCCTCCTGGTGGCCAACCAACCTCTCTGCACCCTGCTCGGAGTCGGAACCCTGTCACATCCTCCAGAGCCGACTCATAGGGCCCCTCGCTGTCGGAGTCTGGTGGCAGCTCCAATGGCTCCTGCTGGGCCACAACAGTTTACATTCCAATTCCAAAGAAGGGCAATGCCAAAGAATGTTCATTGCACTCATTTCACATGCTAGTAAAGTTATGCTCAAAATCCTATAAGCTAGGCTCCAGCACAATGTGGATCAAGAACTACCAGAAGTACAGGCAGGATTTCAAAGAGGCAGAGGAACTAGAGATCAAATTGCCAACATGCGCTGGATCATGGAGAAAGCTAGGGAGTTCCAGAAAAAGATCTATTTCTGCTTCATTGACTATGCTAAAGCCTTTGATTGTGTGGATCACAACAAATTGTGGCAAGTTCTTAAAGAGATGGGAGTACCAGACCATCATATTTGTCTCTTGAGAAACCTATATGCAGGTGAAGAAGCAACAGTAAGAACTGGACACGGAACCACTGATTGGTTCAAAACTGGGAAAGGAGTCTGGGAAGGCTGTATACTGTCGCCCTGTCTATTTAATTTATATGCAGAGCACATCATGAGAAAGGTGGGATTAGATTAATCAAAAGTTGGAATTAAGATTACTGGGAAAATATCAACAACCTCAGATATGCAGTTGATACCGCTAATGGCAGAAAGTGAAGAAGAACTAAAGAGACTTTTTATGCGGGTGAAGGATGAGAGTGCAAAAGTTGGCTTGAAACTCAACATTAAGAAAACTAAGATCATGGCATCCGGCCCTCTCAATTCCTCGCAAATAGATGGGGAAGAAATGGAGGTAGTGACAGATTTTATTTTCTTGGACTCCAAGATCACCACAGATGGGGACTGCAGCCAAGAAATTAAAAGACGCTTGCTCCTGGGGAGGAATGCTATGGAAAATCTAGACACCATACTAAAAAGCAGAGACATCATCCTGTCAGCAAAAGTGTGTATAGACACCAAGTGAATTAGAGGAAGAGTGGGAAGTAGAGGAGAGAAGAAAGATAGGAAGAGAGGGATAGGAGAGAGGATATATATTTATATTTATTTATTTATTTATATATATATATATATATATATATATATATATATATATATATATATATATATATATATATATATATATATATATATATATATATATAATGTATATATCATTATTCATATGATCTATATAATAATAATTAATAATAATAATAATAATAATAATAATAATAATAATAATATATAATATGTATATATCATTATTCATATGATCCCATGTTTTTTCCATAGGTGCAGGTTCCACTTTTTGTGTCAACAAGTGCCATTTTGTATAATCAAATGTACCATCTGTGTCCAACTGGGCATTTTTCATGTCCTCAATTATTGTATCTTGCTATCTTTGCTTTGGCCTTTCATGTGGTTGCTTGCCATCTATATTAAAGTGGAAGGCAATGCAGACAACAATATGGAGTGCATCTCGCAGAACATGGTCTTACCACTATTTTTAAAATGTATATATGTATAAGAACTTTTGAACACTTCAGTGAAGGGTAGTAAGTCTGACCAGTTGTCTTGCTGATAGTCCACATAACACCGGAGGTAGTGTTCCACCATCGCATTGGCCCTCTCTGCTGCACCATTTGTGCTGGGATGAAATGCTGAGCTGAGTCCCTGTGTGGACCCAATTGATCTGAGGAACTCTCTCTAGAACTTGGCGGTGAACTGAACTCCGCAATCTGAAATGACCCTTTTTGGCACCCCGTGCAGGCGATAAATGTGTTTCACAAACATTTTCGATAATTTCTTTGCGGATGGCAACCCTGAGCAAGCGATGAAATGTGCTTGCATGGAAAACAAATAAATAACTGTCCAGATTACTCTATTACCACCGCTGTCTGGAAGTTCGATGATGAAATCCATAGCGATCTCTTCCCACGGTCTGCTGGGGCTCGCCACTCCTTGTAGTAGTCCAGGGGGCTTTCCTGGCCGGGTTTTCATTATGGCACAAGTAGCACAGCTTTTGACATAATCTTCCACCTCCGATTTCATCTTTGGCCACCAAAATTGACGTCTGGTGAAGTGGAGTGTTTTTAGGAATCCGAAGTGGCCTCCTAGTTTCGCATCATGGTTCCGTTGTAGCACTTGCAGCCTCATCTCTGCAGGAATGTATAGCTTGGACCCTTTCCAGGCTAAGCCCTCGCTCACTGTTAGGATGTCCTTGTTGTTGTTGAACCACGGGTCTGTCTGGAGAGCTGCCTTCAGCTCGGTCGTCAACTTATCTTGGATCCGAGTGGTGACTAGAGCTGCTTTTTGGTGAGAGGGAGATATGATGGGATGGACGACTTCTTCCTTCTTACTGTCATATTGCGGTTTTCTCGACAGAGCATCTGCTAACAAGTTCTTTCCTGCTGGGATGTGTTTAATTTCGAATTTGAACCTTTGGAAGTATTGTGCCCAGCGAACTTGCTTAGGGGATAACCTCCGATGAGCTAAAAGTGCTTCGAGGTTTTTATGATCAGTCCAGACCTCGAATGGTATGTCCCTCACTTCTAGGAGATGTCTCCAGGTGAGCATGGTCCACCTGATTGCGAATGCCTCTTTCTCCCAAATGGGCCACCTTCTTTCAGTAGGGTTGAGTTTCTTGGAGATATAAGCACAAGGCAAGAGGTGGCCTTCTTTGCTTTTTTGTAGTAGTACTGCGGCTATTGCTACATCACTGGCATCCGTCTGGATTATAAAAGGTCGTTCTGGGTCGGGATGTTGCAAGATGGGCTCTTGGGCAAAGAGCCGTTTTAATTTCTCAAAGGCTTTTTGACAGTCCATCATCCACCTTAGTGGTTGCTTAGCTTTTGGCTTTGTTGGGGAAGGACCCGTCTTTAGTAACTCAGTTAATGGTAGAGCAATTTCAGCGAAAGTTGGGATGAACTGCCTACAAAAATTCACAAATCCAAGAAAGCTTTGCAGTTGTTTGCGAGTACTGGGAGGTTTCAAATCCAACACCACTTTTACTTTTCCTGGATCCATTTCTACTCCTTCATTGGAGATCTGATACCCCAGGTAAATCTAGCGAGGTCTTGTGGAATTCACACTTTGACAACTTGGTGTACAGTTTGGCATCTAGAAGTTTTTTTTCAGAACTTGACGCACAAGTTTTACATGTTCTTCTAAGGTCTCAGAGAAAATCAAGATGTCATCCAAATAAATAAGTACTCCGCGGTACAGGTGATCGTGTAACACCTCATTTATGTACTGCATGAAGACTGTGGGTGCTCCTTGTAGTCCAAAAGGCATGACTTTGTACTGGAAGCTTCCCAGGGGAGTGTTAAGTGCAGTTTTCCACTCATCCCCTTTCTGGATTCGTATGCGGTAATATGCCTCTCTCAAGTCCAGCTTGCTGAAGATTTTGCCTTTAGCCAAGTGGTTCAACATATCTTTCATGAGGGGGGGGGATAGGTGTTCTTTTCGCACACTGCATTCAAAGCTCGCAGAACTACACAGAGGCGAACTCCTCCATCTTTCTTTTCTCTGCAGAGCACTGGGGCCACTACCTTCAACTTGGCTGGTTCAATAAAGCGCCCTTTTAAATTGGTGTCGATCTACTTCCTCAATTCAGTCATCTCCTTGGGAGTCATAGAGTACATTTTTGGTTTTGGTAAGGTTACTCCTGGTTTGAAGTCTGCATAGTCTGTGGGGTGGTGAGGTGGAAGGTAGTTTCTGTCTTCCTCACTGAACACACCCGCCAAGTCCCAGTAGACCTTTGGCACTCGTATCCCTGGAGGTTTGGTGTCTGCTGCGGGGGCTGCAGGTTCCGGATAGTTTGGGCTGTTGGTTCTAATTGTTCTTGGGTGGCCTTTAGGCTCCACGGACGGTAACGGCCCAAAGTCAATGATCAACTTTCTAACACCGTCCTCCCACTTGATAGTCGGTGCTCACTTGTCCAACCATGCAAGTCCCAAGATAATTGACTCCTGCATTTTTGGGGCTACAATGAATCTGATGAACTCATAGTGTTGGCCTATCTTCAACTTCACTAATTCAGTGATCTTTTGTGGCCGGTGCACCCCCAATTAGGGTTCTATCTACTTGCTCGAACCGAATAGGGTGGGTTAGGGGTCTTGTGCGTATACCTAGCTGCTCCACTATTGACATGCTGATTAAGCATCTGGTGCAGCCAGTGTCTATGATCGCCCCAACTTCCCCTTCTACCCTTGTTCTGGGCACTTGGAGTTGGGATTTTATGGTAAAGGAGGGAATAGGTGCACTCACCATTGGGTCGTCTTCGGCATTTGCATCCTCCTCCTCTGAGGCCACAGGGGTTTCTTCAATAGCAGGGTTCTCCGCCTCTATTGGCTGCTGTAGTAAGCTCCTCTTTTCGTGTGGCTTTTTGGTTTTTTTCTTCATTGCGCTGGCAGGTGGTTGGCGCTGTTGTGGAACAGGAGCTGGAGCCAGGCATTCTGTTGTTCTGTGGCCCATCTGACCACATCTGTAGCACTTTATGTAGGCCCCACGGGGGGTTGGTAGAGACCTCTCAGCTCGCTGCCTGTGCATACGTTGGCCCAAAGGCTTTTTGGCAGGGATTCCGGTACCAGGATTTCGATAGGTGTTAATCTCGTGGTCTAGTATGATTGCAGTGGTATACCAATCTTGGAAACGTTCCAGGATCCCCCTTACGGCACAAGCTTCTTTAAGTTTGAGATCTAAGGCTTTTTTGAATGTGTAGACCAAGAGACTTTCTGGTCAATAGCGTAATCTCCCAGCTATTCTCCGGAACTCCCAAACTAATTCCTTCACGGGACAACCAGCCTGTCGCAATTTGTGGATCTGGTCTTCAGCATCCACATTTTGGGCCACATCGCTAAACCTGGTGTGCATCAATTGGATGAACCCATTTATATCATCCAGCTCCGCTATCCACTGCGCAGCCTCCTTTTCATTCATCCCCTCTGCTATCTCTTGGATCAACTCTCGATCAGATGGGTATTGAGGCCTCACTTGATCAACGTACGCCCATACTCGATTCGGGAAATAAGCCAGCTTATCTGGGGACCCATCAAATGTTGCATGGAACCGTGGGGGTGTGGGAGGAGGGGCCGCTGGTGGTTGAACAGGGGCAGTTTGTTGGTTTGCTGCTGGGGGTGGTAAGCCCCTCCGTTGACCCACACCCATCGGTTGAGCAAAAGCCTGGGGAGGCATTGCTAGGGGGCTGGACCTGGTGGCGGTCCCATTCTCTGGATTTGCCCAGGAGCAGTTATCTGGGAAGGCACCATCTGCTGGAAGAGGATAGGTGTCCATTGACATTGAGCCCATCCATGACCCGGGATGAATGCTCACCCTTGGTTTGCTTGAATCATGGGTTCGGAGTCACCCCTTTGCCGTTGTGGGGAGGTGTATGTGTTCCAGGCCTCTTACTGCCGGCTGGATTGACCTCCCCTAATTGGAGGGGGGTCTGGTTGCACTCCAGTAGGAGGCAGGGATGCTGATGTGACTGCTCTAGGCATCAATCCAGCCGCAAAGGTGTGGGTTGATTCATTAGCTACTGTATGGAAGGAGCCCACGTCTCCGCTCCACTTGGCAGAGATTTCCCTACGGGGAAAGGAGAATGTGGGGGGTGCCAGGTTCCACTGAGGGGTCTCTTCAGAGGAGAGGGGTTTTATTTCACTCACGTCTAGCTGTAGGAAATGGTCTGGGAGGCCCATTAGAGAAGGACTGCGTGAGGGCGGCTGAGTTCTCCATTCACCAGTTCTTCTGGTAATCATCCAGTCGTCTGTCGAAGGTTCCCTGGCAACCCCTTCTTCTTCTGGCAGGCATTCCTTAGAAGCCATAAATCTTGATGTCTCCTCCTGGAATTCCTTTCGTCGGGCCCCCAACTCCCTAATCTCTGCAGCTTCTATCAATTCCTTAAGAGACACCTCTTGAGTCTCGGCCAAATTAATCGAGCCGTCATTATTAGCTTTCTCCATCTTCACTGAATTTTCGTACTGCCCAGGGTTGGGTCAGAACTGGGATTCAGTACCCCTGATAGCTTCCCAGCTTGGGATGCTGATAGTTTATCTTAGTGCAGAGTCGGAATGATGTAAGCTTTCCAAATACCATGTAAAATTAAATCAGAGTCGAAGCCAAAACTATGCTTAAAGTTCCAATTTAATAAAGGAGGCATGTTGCATAGAGCTATGCGATTCCGACTCTGGAAGTTACATCAGAATCCCACCCAGTTAAAAGTTCATGATCTTGCCCCCACACCCACAGTCCATCACATGGTCCAATCTTCTTCTTTCACGCTGGCGTCCATGCCTAACTGCTTCCGTCCAGGTGTTCAGGTTTGGAAGACAAAAGATGACCTTGAGCTTCTAGGAAAGAATTTCTTATTTTGAAAACAACACATTCTACCCTTTGCTAAATCCCCCCCTTAATAAGAGTGTGACAGGCCAAAGATTCTTAAAGGAACCGCTGCAGGCCTGACACTATGTTCACTCCAGGGATGGGTTTCAATTTTTTTTTACTACCGGTTCTGTGGGTGTGGCTTATTTTGTGGGCATGGCTTAGTGGTCATGTGACTGGGTTGGAGTGGCTTGGCAGTCATGTGACTGGATGGGCGTGGCCAACTCAATGTCACTCACATCGCCTGGCCCCTCCCCGCCCAGCCATTCCTTGTCACACCCAGCCTCAACATATCTATAGTTCTGTAAAAATGTTGTTCATCTTTTTTCAACTTTATTATCTACATACTGTAAGGTTTGAGAATACGATCCATAGAAGTTTGAGAATACATGAAAGTGACAATGAGCCAAAATGAGACTTTGA
Source organism: Thamnophis sirtalis (assembly GCF_051295495.1). Lineage (NCBI taxonomy): Eukaryota > Metazoa > Chordata > Lepidosauria > Squamata > Natricidae > Thamnophis > Thamnophis sirtalis. The sequence goes on from NW_028261388.1 coordinate 63,159,952, forward strand.
CGGAAGCTTGAATAACAATCAGCATTTAAACTTTGATCAAAGTTAAAAGACATGATGGTCAGTTGTTCCAAACATACCTATGTAGGAAAGAACTACACTTCAGAGGAGGTGTAACTCCTTTTTATAAAGTCAGAAATGCCATAAAATGGCTTCTTAATTAGATTTGTGTATTCTTGCAAAAAGGATAGAATACTCCTTATCAGCCTTATCTCTTTCTTTTGTTCTCACGATTGGCCATTTGGCCCCCTGTTGTGAAGGGAACAGATCAAAGGTGAGAAACATTCTTAGGCAGAAGGGGGGGAGGCTCTGATCAAAGATGAGACATATGTTTTGACAAATGCTCACATCTTCACCTGAAGGCATCGCTGGCAGCCACTTCCTGCTGAAGTCTGTGCTCTTCCCGCTGCTGCTTGGCCTCCTCGATGTACGGAGGCAGGAGGTGGCAGTTTCGTCCATTGCCTGCAAGCTCCGGGGGGGTGAGCAGCCGAGCGAGCAAGTCATGATCTGCCAGCTGGCTCTAATCTGTAGCTTATTCCTGAACACATTTCCTCATGAGCATGGTGCTCACGAGTAAACTGCAGATTATAGGCAGCTGGTGCAGGCACTACACTTGAAGGGCAGGAAGCCTTTGGCAAAGGTGGTGCCAACTCTGCTCTGCAGTGCTGGGGACCCTGCTGGCTTTTGGGGCTGCTGCTCGCCATATCCTGGCCAAAGCCATGTGGGAAAACCCGGGAATTCTGAGACACCTCACCACTGCTGCCACCACCTTGGCTGGAATGGGGCACTGCCCACCGCTGCTGCTGCTGCCACCACTGCCCTCTCCTGCCACTGCCCTCTCCTGCCACCATCCTTTTCCTCTACCATCGTCCTCTCTAGCATGCAAAGCTTGCAAGGCTGCCCCCATCCCCGCCACAGTGCTAACCTGTGTGTAGGCAGGAGTAGGCAGAAGGAGGCAGTAGTTGCATGTGGCAAAGGCAAGGCAGTGCAAGCGTCAGAGAGGGCATACCACTTGGGGGCATGGCCAACCAGCGGTCACTACCAGTTCTGCAACCCAGGCTGCCATACCACTACCGGTTCCACGAACCAGTCCAAATCAGTAGGAACCCACCTCTGGTTCACTCCTGAATTACAGAAGTTTAACAATTTTACTTTAAGGAAGGGTTTACAACTGAAGTATAATATCCAACTTTAACTAGACATGCAATTATAATTATTATATATTTTATGTAAACTGCCTGCCGAAGACAGATGTAAGACAGATTAAAGGAAAAAAGGGTTTCATGCAGCTCTTATTTTCTTAATAATTGATATTTATTTCTTCACAGTTAGCAAAAGCACATTTAATTTTCTCACTGACTAAAAATGAAAGAGAGAGAGAGAGAGAGAGCTTTTTTTTAAAAAAAAGATACTACATTTCTTTTACCAGTGAGTGAAGTTATAGGGCACTGTTTAGGTTTTTTCTGTTTTTTGCTGATAAAATATTTTTATGTGTGACACATCTATTTCTTCTTTTTAATTTAATTATATATGTCAATTAAGTTTGTTTTAATTTTATGGCAAATTATCACTGAGGATAAATAGAATGTTTTTCCCATATAGTAGCTTTTGACATTTTGCTAAGCCAGATTTCCTTTTTCATTATATCAGTTCTACAATTGCTCTGAATTGGTTTTACTCCATTTTGTTTTTTGGAGGAAACAGTTCTATGAAAATTGACATTGGAACTGCTTGTTCAACCTCTAGTAAGAAAACGTTATATCTACTATATTAGGATATATATCCATGTATATAAAGATAAATTGTCTGAAGCTATAGGTTTCATATCATCAGTGCACAAATAAACACAATACAGAACAAATAATTAGTACAACATAACACCACAATACCACTGATATTAAGCTGCACTTAATTGTCTTCTTTCCTCTACTGAGATTCAACATTGAACTGTTATATCAGATTCAAAAGAATAAAACTTTATAAAATCAAGTTCTTAAAAAGAATAAAGCCCAAACTTCTAGAAATGCAACATTGGTAAAGTTCAACATACTGTACTTTCTGAGGACTGTCCTCAAATATTGTTTGAAAGCTAATACTTTGGGCAGAACATAGCAGTTCCAGTGGATCTAGTTTGGTTGCAATATCTGCTGATAAACTTCCAAGTCCTATTTAAAGTGCTATTAATTTTAACTTCCTTTATTGCGTGGAATGACAATTCATGGTGTCCATAATCTTTTATACTATTCACTTGCTTTTGAGATAATTTTCATAATACTTCCTCTTAAAATCTTCTATACAAGTCAGGTGGCAAGAGGTTCTTTGAATATTTGGAAGAATAAAGGTCACACATTTAGTTTTCCCAAAGCAATAGGTTTTTTCCCCCTAATTTTTAGAACTATATTTACATTTTCAGTCTTTTTAATCGTTAATTTCATTTCTTTATGGAGATACTTTTATTTCTTAGTATTTTGGGAATATGAATTGACTACTGCCAGAATACAAGGTGCACTGGTTTCTGGTATTCAAACATTTATATTGCTAGCATTGAGAAAATTATAAATTTATATTCATCCCTTAGGTGTGTGAGATATTAAAACCCAATTTTTATGCTCACAATTCAAAAGACAAGTCTGGTTCACAATTCAAAAGTTTTTATTGCAAAGAAATTGAAGAAGCGGTTGCAAGCACGGCCTCCCAGAATTCTTCCCAATAGCTTGAATACTAGGAGCACAAAGACAGATTTCAAGTAATACAATTTATACGTTTCTACTCATCATACATGACGCTTAAGCCCTCCCCATTTTCTTTGAAGTTATTTCACATTTCAGCATGACTTTTCCTGCAGACCCCTTTTGCTTCTTTTGTTGTTTAGGCTGCGGATGTTTACCATCTCACCATTTGGTGTGCTTGTCTGTATTTCAAAGTCAAAGGAATTTTACAGCGCCAAGAGTCTCACACCTTTGTGTTACATTTTACACTTTATATGAAAGAGTAACTTGTTATTTATTTCCTTCAGGTGGCAGCCTATGACTTTACTCTTCCAATAAAAATTAATGCTGATGAAGCTTGGTGTTCCACAAATGCTTCAAAAAAGTTAAATCCTGCTAGTTCAACAAAGCATATGGTTGTTCCTCGACCTCAGTCATTGACTATACCTACTCAAGAATGCAAAGTTCAAGCAACTGGTATGTAAGCCTCAGAGGTAAATATAGATGTGCATATATAGAACATCCTTTAATAATTTTTCAGTGTAATAAAATGGACAAATCAGGTGACAAGAACAGTTGTCTAATAAGGAATTTATTTATTCACATCCTTCAGAGAGGGGCTGTGGGTGGTGTACAATAAAATATAAAAATAGTATATAAGGATTTTAAAAGATTTAAATGAAAAATAGAATTTAAAAGAAGGTAAGGATAATTGAACCCTGTTAAAAATTAGTTAAAAAGGTGAAGAGAGGGCTGTCAGGGCACCATCCATCTCCATAGCTGTGTATTCCTTTTGGTTTCCCACATGAGGCCATAGAGCCTTGTTTTAACTCCTTTTCAGAAGGCCAGGAGAGTCGGGTGTACCTTACCTCCAGGGGAAGAATATTCTACAGGATAGGGGGCGATGGCAGAGAAGGCTCTTTTCCTAGACCTCACCAGTCAAAATTCTTTAATTGATGGGATCTGCAACATATTTCCCCTGCCGGAGTGGGTGGATGGGCAAATGTAATGGGACGAAGATGGTTCCATAGGTAGTCTGAGCCCATACCATGTAGGGCTTTATAGATCACAACCAATACCTTAAATTGGACCAGGAATCAATGTAGTTCTCAGAACAAATGTGTCATATGTACCCTTTTGGGGGCATCTAGAATTGCTCCCGTGGCTGCATTCTCCCACACCCCACCCTGCCCCACCTGCCACCCCTAAGTTGCATCCATAAAGGGGGCGAGGGGCAGGAAGCCCTGCCATGCCTGGCAAAGGGGAGAAGAGACGGCAAGAATTGCGGCTGCTTTTGCAGCCGATTGAGGCTGCAAAAGCAGGAGGCCCCAATGCGCCTCGTGCCCCCTTCAAGAACAGGCTTATCTCAATCAGTTGCCAAGAGCTTGGCCCCAATTGAGGATCCCTGGGGTGGAGCCTGCAGCCTGGCACTTGAGAGGATCTTGCGGGGGTGGGGGAGCGCCTTTATGCAACCCACCTCTCTTTCAAGTGGACAGGAAGCTCCCTCCTACCATTCAGCCGACTGGTTGAGAATCAGACAGTCATGGGAATTGCCTGTAATTCTTGTTAGTGTAAGGCTGCACGTTGCAAAGAACAGAGGAAGGTGGTGGGGGTGGAGGACAAAGCAAGGCAGGGGCTGCAGAGCTGCCCCAAGGCCCCACACTGGCTTACCTGAAGGCCGTTCAGCCAGGCCACCCATGCCAAGCCTTCCCCCCTCCCCAGGGGAGCCACATCCTTCCACTAACCTGTTTTCCAGCTCTGTTCTCGCTGTGCATTCAGGACAAGAAAATTAGTCTGTGCGACCATGGTAAAAAAAATACCAGAAATTCACACCTTCCAACTTCTCACAAAAAAAAGTCTCACAAAGTTGGAAGTAGTCCCACAGACTATTTTTTCTTGCCCTGCACATGTCAGTTGAGAGTGGATCAGGTAAGCAGGTTAGTGAAGGGATGTGGCTGCCTTGGGAGGGAGGGTGAGGGACCTGTGTGTATTTGTGTGTGTGAGAGAGAGGGGGGGGGAGATGGAGAGAACGTTGCTGCCCGCCATGGATAACTCTTCTCTCCCTCCCTCCCTCTCCCTCCCTCTCTTCTACACACACACCATTCTTTCTTTGGGATCGCAGCACAGATGCCCCTCCCAGGATTGCAAGGCTGAAGGCTTTGGATTGAGCCTTTTGGTGGGGTGGGGGGTGTCTGTGTTCCAATCCCAATAAAGAACGATTGGCAGGAGAGGGGTGGATTTTCCTTCAGCTGTCCTTTCTCCCTTCTCTTTGACAGCCACCTGGTTTCCAATGGGGTGGAAACCTTCCAACCAAGGTCCTTCGCTTCCCCATGGAAAATGCTCTGAAGCGAGTGGGGAGGCAAAGAGCCAGTCGATACCATGGAGGGAGTTCTCTATCTGGTCCCCTGTTGTAGCCTTTTAGCTACTACTGTCCCACCTTGCTTCCCTCTCCCCTTAAAATGAGACTAGGGAAGAAAGCTGGGAGGGAGGAATCTAAGAGGGAGGGAAGAAGAGACCCAGGCAGATCCCTCTCTGAATATCCTCCCACCCAGATTTCAACTGATTTCCTCTCTGATCCTCCAACGAACAGACCACACCTCTCTTTTTGGACTATGGGACATTTATTGGGAGGAAATTGGATTTTTATTGGGTCTTCTCCCTGCCCTACTCCAAAAGGAAAGCCAGATGGGATTCTCCTTCTAGAATTCCCCTACCATTCCCCCTGCTCCCTGTTCCTTTCCCTCTACCCCCTACTCAATTCCACTTTGGGACAGAGGAGCGCACCCTGGAAACACACATTGGGGCGCTTGGCCTGCAACCCTCTGCACTCCTCTTGTGCTGGGTTGCTGAGGAGGGGGGAGCAATCCTGATGCCTCTACTTCCCCCTCCCCCATGGCCCCAGCCATTGCTGTTCGGTTTCCTCAAAGGCGCAGTGTGTTTCAAAGGCAGAAGCTCACATCTGGAGGTGATTAACAGTGTCCCACTGCGAGAGCTGGGCCAGGTCTCTCCACCTTCTGACTCGCCAATGTGGGTGCTTCTGTTGGGCCAGCCACCGCAGCCCTCCCACTGGGCTTTTGTGCTCAGTGCTTGGCTGGGAGAGGGGAGCACTTCTCCATGCTGCCTCCTGCTTTCTCTTGGCCCCACCAACGAGGGAGGAAGAAGATCCGTGCTTCAAGGATCACCCTGCAAGATCTGCCCCTGCCATTTTCTCCCAGCCCTCTTTGCTGGTGGTAACAGCAAATGTACCACTGAGCCAAGGTGGCGCAGTGGTTAAATGCAGCACTGCAGGCTACTGCTAGATCAGCAGTTCAGCGGTTCAAATCCCACCGGCTCAGGGTTGACTCAGCCTTCCATCCTTCCGAGGTGGGTAAAATGAGGACCCAGATTGTTGGGGGCAATATGCTGACTCTCTGTAAACCGCTTAGAGAGGGCTGAAAGCCCTATGAAGCGGTATATAAGTCTACTGCTATTGCTATTACCGTGATGAAGGCGGAATGCTGTTGCCCTGCAAAGACAAGTGCAGGGGCGCTTTGCTCCTGCACTAAGACTCGGTCCATTGCCACTGCCAACAGGGCAACAACTCTTTCATTCCCCTGCCATGACAGGGCCACAGGGAGCTACAGCAGAGGGATGAAACCGTTGTATGGCTTCAGGAGGAATATGGGATCCCACCTCCCCCATTGTGAAGAGTGTGAGTGAAAAAATTAATCAATTCCAACTTTGTGAGTTTCTTTTGTGAGAAGTTGGAATTAATTGGGTGAAATGCAGTGGAGAAATGCAATTGGAGCTGGGCTAGGGAGACATCATGCATGCCCACAAAGAAGGCTCTACATGCTACATCTGGAACACACGTCATAAGTTCGCCATCATGGGTCTAGAGGATGGGCATTGTTATCCAAAAGCAGTCATTCCTTTCCGTCTCCTGAATTTATGATGGGGGAGGAACTATCAGTATGTTTATTCAGGATGAATGCATTATATAGATAAGACCTCTTTGAAATCAACTGGTCTGAAGCTATTGGAGTACCAAATTTTGTTGAGCTATGTAAGTCAGAATAAGCATTCATTTTTTAATGTATTTATTTATTTTGCATACTTCTAGGCTGTTTCAGTCATGAGACTCTATGCAACTTACTGCAAAGAATACAATATATAGATAAAACATTAGCAAAATGATCAAATGATCAAATAATAAATACAATTAACATAAATTCAACATAATGCTATCATTGTTCTAAAAGCAAACAACTTTTAATTCCAAAGCAGAAAGTTTTATCCCAATGCACATATAACTTCCATTCTCACCTCAGTCCCCAAAGATGCACTTAAAACCATCCTGAATATTAGAAAAAGGAATACTTAGGAAGGAGCAGAATCAGTGATGGTATTGTTGCATAACAAAACAGCAGGAATGCAGTCAGCACAGAAACAATAGAAATTTACAGATCATACAGATTAACAGAGTTGGAAGGGACCTTGTAGGTCATCTAGTCCAACCCACCCACCCAACCAAGCAGGAGACCCTACACCATTTCTGATAAATGGCAGTCCAATCTCTTAGTGAAAGCCTCACACAATTTCCAAAGGCAAACTGTTCTGTTGGTTGATCGTTCTCTGTCAGAAAATTTCTCCTTATTTCCAGGTTGAATCTCTCCTTGTTCTTGACAGGATTAGGCCAGGGAAGGAATTTTAAAAATGTTAATACAGAGCAGGAGTTTCTTGTCAGAGTTCTTAATGTCTTTTTAAATATGTGTTCTAATTAGCAGAATTGATTTTATTAATTTGAAATTAGGTTGCAATGCTGTTTCTATGTTTATGTATTTTGATCCTGCATTTTCAGCATTTAAGAGTTAACTTACAGTATTAGACTGTAAAAATTTCAAATTATCTTGTAACTGTGTTGCTTGTGAGTGATGGAGCACTCACACCTTCTGAAGCCAAATATTCCATTGGTTGATTGGTCTAACCGTTAGGAAATTTCTTCTTAGTCCTAGGTTGCTTCTCTCTTTGGTTAGGTTCCACCCATTGTTTCTTGTTGTGCCTTTTGGTGCTTTGGAAAATAGATTGACCCCCCTCATTTTTGTAGGAGTCCCTCAAATTTTCTGACAGAACAATTAATCATGGGAACAACTTGTCTCCAGAAATTGTAAATGCTCCAACACTGGAGGTTTTAAAGAAGAGATTGGATAAACATTTGTCTGAAATGGTGTAGGATTTCCAGCTGTGGGAAGGAATGAACACCCCCCCCCTCATTTCCCCAAATAAAATAGTAGTCACAAGGAAAGGCTCCCAGAAAAGCAAGAAAAACCAAGCTGCTAATAAAGAAACCTGTCTGAGGCTCATTCCGGCCAGCTGCCTAAGGAACTTTATAACAAGAAAACAGCTACTAGTGTTTAGAGATAATGAGCCTATTGAAAGTGGAAGCCAGACTTTCTGCTCTATTCACAAGCAGGCAAACAGATTGGTAGAAAACCCATTCAAGACATGATATTTTGAAATCTCCCTGTGGCAAGATTTGTCAGCTAACAAAATAGAGTAATAGAATCAGAATAAGTGGCCCCGACACTCAAGACCTGACACAGGAGGAAAGTCATTTAGCCACAATAGGAATTGCCCAAACCCTTTTAGAAACACAAAGCTAATATTACACAAACCCCAAAATTTCAAAAACATAGAACCGTATAAGAATCCTTCCTCTTATCCAGTTCGTTGTTCAGCTGACCCAGAACCGAACTGCTGAATGTCACTTCACTTCTGCAATTAAAAGCTGCCTTCCGAGCAGCTGCTTCTTGGCTTTTCAATTTAAAGAGACAGCATCTCATCTCCCCCCCTTCTTTGCCAAGCGATCTCCCTTTTGGAAAGCAAGCCCCAATTTTTTCCTTCTAATACTGCTTAAGCAGGGGATTGGATTAGAATACCTCCAAGGTCCCTTCCAACTCTGTTATTCTACTAAATATTGGAAAAGTACTATTTTATTGTGAGTTGGACTAAGGAGAAATTTCCTAAGGGTAACACCAATCAAGTTGGCCATGCCCATCCAGTTATATGCCCATCCAGCTTGTCATTAGGGCAGAGAATCAGTTGTTAAATTATTTGAATCCCACCACTGAGCAGAATCACTCTCAAACTCTGTAGTGCCCTATAGAGATATGATGAAATCAAGCATTGCTGAGAGACCTAAAAAGATAAAGAGATACACATCCATATTGTTATCCAGGATCTCACCCAACGCTATAACCAGTATGGTTTCTGTTTCATGCCCAGGTCTGAATTCTGGATGAAAAGAATCCAGATAAACTGCATTCTATAGGGTGGTTTGTAAGTGATTGGACAGAAGATGATAATTGTCTAGCATGCCTGAATCCAGAGAGTGTCTTCTTCATGATGGAGTATACTGTAGGAAGTTATCACCCAGCCCTCTCTCAGAAAAATGAAATATCCTAGGAAATATTGAAAAAGAAGAATATTTCTCAGGATGTGAAAAGGAAGAAACATGTTTTATAAAGAGAGAATAGCTCCCTGTAGCTTCTTGCCCATCCCCACTTTGTCAATGGGCCATTAAGAAGGCCAAGCCAGTCCCTTTACATAATAAAGAGTTCTCCCCTTCAGCTCCAGGGGGATGGGATTAAGGCATGATAATATTGGCCCTTTACCCGACTCCCCACATGGCATCTGAGAACTCAACCAAACCTGGATTCAAAATGCAGCCTAGAAAGTTGCCCCTGCATGGCCCCATGGGAGTCTGACAACCAATTAGATACAAATTTAAGATCAAAGGCCAGAGAGGGCATAAAACCAGGGACTCAGCTTCTCTTCCTTCCTTCTCTTTTCTCCACCAACATTGAAGCATGTGATCACTTTTTCTGTTCAGGACTCAAGCCATGTGGTCCTGGCCGCCAATAAACCATCTTTCCAAGCAGCCTCCATGTCTCCAGTGTCTTTTTCCCCTCTTGGAGCCGAACCAGAAGGACATTTATTTCAACAATACCATTGCCTGTTTCAGGTTCGAGAGCACCATCCTTTCCCACAATGAGGCATTGGCCATTTTCCTGATCCAGCCATTGCCACCCCTACCTGCTCCCAAGATACATAGGATTTTATAGCTTCATTTTTAAAGCATATCAATGTACTACATATAATGAAATAGACAAACATCGTAGCCTGTACCAAAAATATTTTGACCTCAAAGGCAGAATGAACACAGTAACATTATAAGGAGTATGAATTACAAATTTAACAGCCTTCTTTTTGGAGAATTTGTAAGGTGTTTTTTTTACAACAAAAATAAACATGGATGCTTTCAATTATGGTTTATTTAATCTTTTTATGGTTTTGAGAATGTAAGAAGCTTCTTAGAAATATGTATTTAAATGCATAAAATAAAATGCACAAGTATAGATTGTATTACAAAGGAAACCAACTTGTGCTCAAACACAGTTTTATTAAAAATACATAATGGTAGAATATATGTATATATATTGTTCTGTCCTCACTACACATTAGTCTGTGTGCCGCTCGACATGCAGCTAAATTCACCTGTCCTTCAATAAATCAGACCATGTACATACATCTTGATGCTTTATTGAAAAGAACAGGATATGGTGAAACTGGGGGATATAAGAATATATATTATAAGAACAAAATACAAGATTGGCAGTATTGAGTTACTGCTCAACATAACAATTAATAAATACAAGTAATCTAAATCTCACCAGTGATGCTCTGTGAGTGGGATGTGGGTTTGTCTTTGGTTGAATATGTGCCACAGATCAAGATGGATTCTTCTTTGTGCTTCTGCTTCCTCCAAATGCTAAAGGAAATTAAGTCTGGCTTCCCAGCATGCACTTGTTTTAAGAATGCTGGCTGATGGGTAAAAGGGTTGAGTCAGCTTCAAAACAATATAATTGGTATTTGTTCCTCTAGACACTAGATGGGGCTACAGAGCAACAACAATATAAGGATTGTATATTGGGGCATGACAAATATATATGCTTATTAATCCATAAATCAATAACGAGAATACCCTTTGCTGGGACATAATAATTTTAGATATTGAGATTTAAAATAATTTTGGAGTCTAGATGTCATAAATTACTTTCTTGCCTACATACATTATTGAATGAAAAACTAAATTTTAGTTATAAGTTGATGAAAATAAAGTTTTTATTTTTTCCATCCATCCACCTAAAATCTCATCATCGACCTCACATAAGAACACCCATTTTAAAGTATTGCATAAGTAGTTTTCATGTTAATTTTGCTGTGCTCAGCTTCAGCTCCAGGCGCAAAATCATGGAGACAACTTAATCTTATGAGATTTTTCTATTTTACATCCTAACTTACATACTTTTTGGAGTGTAAGATGCACTCCCACCCCCACCCCCCAATAGTTGGTGGAAATGTCTGTGCGTCTTATACAGTGAATGTTTACAAAGCCCCGCCCACCTGCTGGGCCCCACCCTTCAGCCTCTGCCTCCCAGCAATTTTCTTCCTTGCAGCAAACAGCAAACAGCCTGGTCAACTTCAGCATAACCTGATTTAGCATGAGCAGCTGATTTGCGATTGGATCGGCCTCCTGCAATACCACCTATCAGATGTTCCAGGCTGTGAGGATTGCCGCTGCCCATTGATGTCATCACTGCTGTTACCTATCACCTCATCTGAGTGCCCCATTTTTGGACTCCGCACATCCTGTTTTCAGCCTCCGTACCAGGGGTGAAATTCTGCAGGTTCTGGAGAACTGGTAGAGGAAATTTTGAGTAGTTCTGAGAATTGGAAAATACCACCTCTGGCTGGGCCCAGAGTGGGGAGGGAATAGGGATTTTGCAGTATCTTTTCCCTGCCACACCCACCAAGCCAGGCCCACAGAACTGGTAGTAAAAAAAATTGAATTTCACCACTGCTCTGCACACCTCATTTTTGGCCTCCGCATGCCCCATTTTTGATCCCACCGCCTGGAACAGGCCAAAAATGGGACGTGCGGAGGCCGAAAATAGGGCCCATGGAGGGTGAAATGGGATTCATGGCGGCTGAAAATGGGGCATGCAGAGGTGGCGATTGGTAGGCAGCCTTGATGGCCAGCCAAGGGGCTGATGGGTGGTGGTGACCCCTGCAGCCTGGAACAGCTGATGAGAGGTATTGCCGGAGGCAGATCCAGCCGCCAATCAGCTACTAAATCAGGCTATGCTGAAGCTGACCACGTTGTTTGCTGCAAGGAGGCAAACTGCTGGGAGGTAGAGGCAGATTTTTTTTGGGTTTTCCTCCCCAAAAGCTAGGTGTGTCTTATACTTCGGAGAGTCTTATGGTCTGAAAAATATGGTAATTGTGCGCATATTTATTTATTTAGTTTGCTAAGTAAATTATCTTGAGACCAGGTTTTGATAGATCTTTAATTTATCTCCCCATAATGCTACCCCAAAGTTTTTTCTATATAGTAAGCTGAGGATATATATATCCAGTTTTGTTCATACACTTGGGTGTATTTCTTACCATTTCAAATAAACCAAACCTTTGAAATCTGGATTCTTCATGTGAGTCTTGTTTGATTTGACAATTATCCAATTCTAGTCAAAATTACTGGTTTAATCCAGGTTTAATCCATCTGTAATTTAATAAGTCTGTCTCCTTGAAGCTAAAATAGTTGTGTATGTTTCTTTCTTTCTACAGTGTTGCAACCACCACTGCATATTTATCCTTCAGAGCTCATCTTTCAACATAGTGTAAAATGTATCAACATGGGTGTTATAAGTGACAGCAGTAATATAAAGGTTGGTAAATATTATAGGGAAATGTGGCTGCTTCTAATTGTGCCACACTGTTGTTCTATAGTTCTGTTTATGTAGTGTTTTTCAAGCAAGAAATAGTAATTCTAATGCTGTTAATATATTTTTGCTCACATTATTTCTGCATATTTAAATTCTGTTTCTGCTTTGGTTTTCTGTATGAGGGCAGAGTAAAAACATACCACACATAAACATATACAGATGCATATATATCCTGAAAACTATAGTGCTTCTTTATACCTGCAATAAATCAAATATATGTTACAGACTATAGAATACAGGTGTCAGCATTCCAAATATTATGCAGAATTAAATCAGAGTCAAAGGCAAAACTATCTTTAAAGTTCCAATTTAATAAGACAGCATGTTTGGCATCCTGCTATGGAATCCCAATTCTGGAAGTTACATCAGAATCCCACCCAGTTAAAAGTTCATGATCTTGTCCCCACACCCACAGTCCATCACATGGTCCAATCTTCTTCCACAACTGCTTCTGATCAGGTGCAAAGGTGTGAAGACAAAAGATGACCTTGAGCTTCTAGAAAGGAATTTTTTATTTTGAAAACAACACATTCTACCCCTTGCTATTCCCCCCCCCCTTAATGAGAGTGTGGCAGACCAAAGTTTCTTAAAGGAACCACTGCAGGCCTGACAGGCAGCCTCTCTTCAAAAGAGAAAGAGTTTCTGGAAAAAAAATATTAAAGAAAGGTTATTATATATACCTAACCACCCCTCCCTCCCCCAAGGGGACTCTTTGGCTTATCAGGGAACTTCTCATGGAATTGTTTCACTAATTTATCTGCTTTTAAATCCCAACTTTTCACCATGTAGCTTCAGACAAAGGGTACACCTTCCAATGCACCAAATATTGTAAGCGACCTCTATACATCCTGGAATCTAAGATTTTTTTCACTTATAATGTGTTTCCCCTTCTACCACTACAGGAGAAGGGGGAGCTTGGGCAGATGGCCTTATGCTAGACCCCATTACAGGTTTTAACAAGCTTTGTGGCCGGAGCGCCCCCAATTAAGGTTCCATTTACTTGCTCAAACCGAATAGGGTGGGTTAGGGGTCTTGTGCATATACCTAGCTGCTCCACTATTGACATGCTGATTAAGCATCTGGTGCAGCCAGTGTCTATGACCGCCCCAACTTCCCCTTCTACCCCTGTTCTGGGTACTTGGAGTTGGGATTTTATGGTAAAGGAGGGAATAGGTGCACTCACCATTGGGTCGTCTTCGGCATTTTCAGCCGCCTCCTCCTCCTCCTCCTCCTCAGCGGTGCCAGGGGCTAGTAGTAGGGCTCTCCGCCTCCATTGGCTGCTGTAGTAAACGGCTCTTTTTGGGTGACTTTTGGGGGTTTTTCTTCATTGCGCTGGCAGATGGTTGGCGCTGTTGTGGAACAGGAGCTGGAGCCAGGCATTCTGTTGCTCTGTGCCCCATCTGATCGCATCGGTAACACTTTATAAAGGCCCCACGAGGGGTTGGTGGAGGCTTTTCAGCTCGCTGCCACTGCGCACGTTGGCCCAAAGGTTTTTTGGCAGGGGTTCCAGTATCAGGCTTTCGATAGATGTTAATCTCGTGGTCTAGTATGATTGCAGTGGTGTAGCAATCTTGGAGACGTTCTGGGATCCCCTTATGGCACAAGCTTCTTTCAGTTTGGAATCTAAGGCCTTTTTGAATGTGTAGACCAAGAGTCTTTCTGGCCAATAGCGTAGTCTCCCAGCTATTCTCCGGAACTCCCAAACTAATTCCTTCACGGGACGACCAGCCTGTCGCAATTCGTGGATCTGGTCTTCAGCATCCACATTTTGGGCCATATCGCTAAACCTGGCATGCATCAGTTGGATGAACCCATTTATATCATCTAGCTCAGGAGCCGCTTCCTCGTGGAGCTCTTCTATCCACTGCGCAGCCTCCTTTTCATTCATTCCCTCTGCTATTTCTTGGATGAACTCTCGATCACATGGGTATTGTGGCCCCACTTGATCAACGTACGCCCATACTTGATTCAGGAAATAAGCCAGCTTATCTGGGGTCCCACTGAATGTTGCACGAAACCGTGGGGGTGTGGGAAGAGGGGGCGCTGGTGGTTGAACAGGGGCAGCTTGTTGGTCTGCTGCTGGGGGTGGTAAGCCCCTCTGCTGACCCACACCCATTGGTTGGGCAAAAGCCTGTGGAGGCATTGCTGGGGGGGCTGGACCCGGTGGCGGTCCCATTCCCTGGGTTTGTCCAGGAGCAGTTATATGGGAAGGCGCCATCTGCTGGAAGAGGGCAGGCGTCCATGGACATTGAGCCCATCCATGACCCGGGAAGAAAGCCCACCCTTGGTTTGTTTGATTCATGGGTTCGGAGTCACCCCTTTGCAGCTGTGGGGAGGTGCATGTGTTCCAGGCCCCTTTCTGCCGGCTGGATTGACCTCCCCTATTTGGAGGGGGGTCTGGTTGCACTCCAGTAGGAGGGAGGGTGTGCTGATGTGACTGCTCTTGGCATTACCCCAGCAGCAAGGGTGTGCGTTGACTCATTAGTTACTGTATGGAAGGAGCCAACATCTCCACTCCACTGTGTAGAAATTTCTCTGCTAGGAAAGGAGAATGTGGGCGGTGCCAGTTTCCACTGAGGGGTCCCTGAAGAGGGGAGGGTTTTGATTTCACTCACGTTTAGCCGTAGGAAATGGTCTGGAAGGCACATTAGAGAAGGATTGTGGTAGGGGGGGCTGAGTCCTCCATTCATCAGATCTTCTGGTCATCGACCAGTCGTCTGTTGGAGTTTCCCTGGCAACCCCCTCTTTTCTAGCAGGCATTCCTTAGAAGTCATAAATCTTGAGGCATCATCGTGAAACTCCTTTCGCCGGGCTCCCAATTGGTATTCCCTTTCCTTAATCTCTGCAGCCTCAACTATTTCTTTAGAAGGCACATATTGAGTTTCGGCCAATATAAGTGATCCGTTATTTTTGGCTTTCTCAGCTGCATTTTTTTCTTCCTCCATCTTCACTGAATTTTCATACTGCCCAGGGTTGGGTCAGAACTGGGATTCAGTACCCCCTAACAGCTTTCCAGCTTGGGATGCTGATAACTTATCTTAAGGGAGAATTGGGATAATGTCAGCATTCCAAATATCATGCAGAATTAAATCAGAGTCAAAGGCAAAACTATCCTTAAAGTTCCAATTTAATAAGACAAGCATGTTGGCATCATGCTATGGAATCCCAATTCTGGAAGTTACATCAGAATCCCATCCAGTTAAAAGTTCATGATCTTGTCCCCACATCCACAGTTCATCACGTGGTCCAATCTTCTTCTTCCACACTAGCACCTACGCCCAACTGCTTCTGATCAGGTGCCAAGGTGCGGAGACAAAAGATGACCTTGAGCTTCTAGAAAGGAAATTTTTATTTTGAAAACAACACATTCTACACCTTGCTATTCCCCCCTTAATGAGAGTGTGGCAGGCCAAAGTTCCTTAAAGGAACCGCTGCAGACCTGACAACAGGATTAACAAAAAAAATCTACTTGCAGATTTAAAATTTAAATTGAAAGATCTCACTGAAACATAAAGCTAAGTTACTGATCAAATTTATAAGGCCCATGATGGCGAACTTATGGCACACGTGCCAGAAGTGATACACAGAGCCATCTCTCCAGGCACGCAAACCGTTGCCTGTTGCTCTTCTTGGTTCCGGCGTGCTGGCCAGCTGGTCTTCACATGGCACTGATGCACATCCAATGCACATCCGTGGTCCCGAGTGCCTGGCTGGTTCGGGCACGCAGGGCAGCGTTTACTGGCTGGGCAGCCAGCCACCCCAGCTGCTCCTGCCGCCACAAGCTACCCCAAGAGGGCCAGAGGAGAGTGCAGCATGGAGATGCCATCAAGTGGTAAGAGGCGTGGCAGGCCAGCCAGGAAGTTGAAAGCTGCTGCCAAGGAATAAGAGTGGAGGGGCTGCACTGACTCTCCCACCTGCTGGCCCCCCAAGCCGAGCCACAGGAATGCCGACGCCCCTTACCTCCAAGGCCTGGAAGGGGCTCCAGCTTTCCCCACCCACCTTTCTCTCTCTGTCCAGGGCTGCGGAACCGGGTCATCGGTGGGGCTCTCCCACCATCCTGATGAGGACCAGGGGACAAAAGGACCCCCGAAAGGCAAGGTGGAGCTGGCGCATGTGCACTGGACAGCTGGTCTTTGCACCACATATGTGCCAGAAACTAGAAAACCAGGTGGCCATCATGTATGCGAGTGCTGGAATGTGTACTTATTGCATTTGCATCTTGTTTTTTTCTTTGAATAAGTTTTTATTTTATTCAGAAAATTAAGGTAAAATACAAATTCAAGAGGGAGAGTGTCAGCCTCCGCGTTGCTACTGCTTCGGCTGCCATTGAAACGGGGAGGGGGAGCATGGTATTTGGGAGGGGACTCATTGTTGTCCCCATGGAGGTTGAGGACGAACAATCTATAAGGCGCTGGTGTCGACAGCGAATTGGAGAGACATTGCCCTCCAGAGCTGCCGGGCACGAAAGATGCCGACGCCGACGCCGCTTGAAGATGCCGCGGCCCAGCTGGCCAGGAGACCTCTCCGGAGTTAGCATCTGACTGCTGCGATCACTGAGGCCGCCTGAGAACGCCGCGGCTGCTTGAGAACGCCACGGCCCAGCCTCTTAAGAACGCCTAGGCCGCTTGAGAACGCTTGAGAATGCCGAGGCTTGCGAATGCCCAGCTGTCCTGGAGGAGCCATTTGGTTGCCCTGACCACTGAGGCCGTCTGAGAATGCCGCGGCCACTGAGAGCGCCATAGCCCAGCCGCTTGGGAACACCGAGGCCCCTTGAGAGCGCCGCAGCTCGTGAATGCCGCGGCCCAGCTGTCCTGGAGGAGCCCCGACCTCACCGGAGCTACCATCGGACTGCTTCGATCACTGAGGCCGCTCGAGAACGCCGCGGCCTGAGAACGCCTCGGCCCAGCTGCTGGAGGATATTGTGGCCCAGCTGTCCTGGAGGAGCCCTGGCCTGGGGGAGCTCCAATCCTACTGTGACTGCCGCTAATCGCTACGGTCTCAGCTGTTGGAGGTCCGTCTTGGGGGGCCGTTGCCTGACTACTTAAACAGTTGCTGTGCTGTTGCGGGGTTAGGACTACGGCTAGGGTTAGGGCTATCTTAGGGTTAGGGTTAGGTTAGGACTAGGGTTAGGATTTGGATTAGGGTTAGGGTCAGTACCAGGATCAGGGTTAGGGTCAGGGTCAGGGTTAGGGTAGGTTAGGGTTGGGGTTGGGGTTGGGATTGCTAGACCGATGGTTCGCTGGCTTGCTGACACCGCCTGAGAACGCTGCGGCTCAGCTGTTGAGAGGGGTTTCCCCCCTCTCCTCCCCCCTCCCCCTTTCCATCGTGGATGCAGTCCTTTGGTTTTATTCTGACTGCCAGGGGGGATGTGCTCTGACCATTATAATCTCGGCCGTCTGACGACCATGACTGGCTCCTCGGCTTTCGTTGCTATAACTGTTGCCATCTACGGCTTTTTTGCCTCCCGGCCATCCCTGCCCTGCCTTCGTCCTCCGGACCACCATTGTGGAGTGAGCCGGGACTTTTGACTCTATTTCCAGCCTCCCTGAGATTCCCACTTGTGCTCCTGCTTACTATTCTGTGTTTCTATCCTGGCAGAAAGAGAGGGCAGGGGATGAAGAGGACGTGGGCAGGGAGCTTGCTTTTTACCTCCTTCCAAGTGACATTAATCCTCCAACTGTTCCAGACTCTTGGACCTTGCTCTCCCTGTTGGAGAAAACTGGAACATTAGCCTCCTCTGCTACACTAGGATGATTTTGCACGAACTTAATTTTGCACTATTGCGCAACTTTTAAATGGTATGGGGAGTGCATGTGGTATGGGTGTGACTGAATGAATGAGCCCACTTTTATTAACCTATTATTGTTGTATTTTGTGTTTTTAACTGTTACGTGGGGATTGCTTGGGTGTATGGATGTGTATGTTTGAGAGGGCTGGGTCTACAACCTGGTGCCTCCTACACTGAGTGCTACTGCAGAAGTGTTAGGGGGCCCAGGCCCAATCCCAGCCTTAGAATGCTTGTGTTAAATGGCCTGCCGAAGAATGCAGCAGCTGGGGGGGAATGGGGACTACAGACACGGGAGAGGGCCGGAGCATTACGGTCATGACAGGGAGGGGCAGGTATGGCGGGAACTTCAGGGCTAGCCATTACCGGGGAAGGAGGATCCGCTACATCACAGCGATCCCTCCTTCCGGCCCTATTAGTTCCACTCCAAGGCCAGATGGTGAGAGTTGTCAGGGCTCTGGTCTCAGGCTGCTGTTGCTAAATGCCAGGTCTGTGGTTCACAAGGCTCCCCTCGTCCAGGACCTAATATTAGACGAGGGGGCAGACCTGGCATGTATTACTGAAACCTGGCTGGGCCCTGAGGGAGGAGTCCCCCTCACGGAAATGTGCGCAGAGGGTTTTCAGGTGCTTCATCAGCTGCGAACCCAGTAAAGGGGTGGGGGAGTGGCTATCATCATCCGAGGGTCTTTAGTTCCTCGTAGGATCCCTGCTCCGGAGCTTGTCGGGTGTGAGTCCTTGCTGGTGAAGTTGGACCTTGGGGGTCAAATGGGCTTGTTGTTAACGTACCTTCCTCCCAACAGCGTTGCAACAGCCCTCCCCTCGCTCCTCGAGTCTGTAGCCGAGCTGGCGGTTGAGTTCCCCAGGCTTATGATACTGGGGGATTTCAACCTGCCTTCGCTCGGTGATCACTCTGATGGGGCACAGGAGTTCATGGCTTCCATGACAACCATGGACTTGACCCAAGTAATTTGGGGGCCGACTCACTCAGCGGGTCACACACTTGACCTCGTATTCCTCTCGGAGCAGTGGAGATGTGATCTAGATTTGAGGGGTATTGAGATCTTGCCCTTGTCATGGTCTGATCACTTCCTACTGAGGCTTGTCTTTCGGAAACCAATCCCCCACTGTAGGGAGGAGGAACCGATTAGGTGGTTCCACCCCAGGCGCCTGATGGACCATATGGGATTTCAGACGGCACTTGGTGTAATACCTGACGCTCTCACATTAAATGTTTTTATTTTTCATTTTCGTACAGTCACATATATACTGTGCATAACCGGGGCCATACAACATTAAACAATAATCACAGCAATTCCTCATCAACAATACCCCCAGAAATATAAATAAAATGAAACTCAAACTCAAACTCCAATAGAAGCCCAATATACCTCTTCCACTCTCCATACACCTCTTTCTTCTGCCCCCCTCCAACTTACTATCTTCCCTCCATCATTCCCCTCTACCCTACTTCCCCTCCCCCTCTACCACTCCTCTCTCCCAGTCCACTCCCTCCCTTCCTTCTCACCCTCCCTCCCATCCTCTCTCCCGCCCTCTCTACCCCTCTTTCTTCTATCCCACTCCTCCGCCCCTTGGTGTATTTCTGCTATATGTCAATGTATTCAGCTTGTCCTATTTTTACAGAAAAATTTCGGAAACCAATCCCCCACTGTAGGGAGGAGGAACCGATTAGGTGGTTCCACCCCAGGCGCCTGATGGACCCTATGGGATTTCAGACGGCGCTTGGTGTAATACCTGACGCTCTCGTCCACAGTCCGGTGGAGGCCTTGGTTGCTGCTTGGAATATAGCGGCGTCGGGGGCTCTAAACCGGATTGCGCCTTTACGGCCTCTCCGAGGTAGCGGATCCAGGAGGGCCCCTTGGTTTACTGAGGAACTCCGGGAGATGAAGCACCAAAAGAG
Source organism: Thamnophis sirtalis (assembly GCF_051295495.1). Taxonomy (NCBI): domain Eukaryota; kingdom Metazoa; phylum Chordata; class Lepidosauria; order Squamata; family Natricidae; genus Thamnophis; species Thamnophis sirtalis. The sequence continues at coordinate 63,180,184 of NW_028261388.1, forward strand.
ACGTCTAGAGCGCCACTGGAGGGCCAGTAACTCTGAGTCAGACCGAGCACTGATGAGAGGCTATGTCAGAGCCTATCTTGTGGCAATATGAGCAGCGAAATGTGCGCATTTTGCCTGTCTTATTGCGTCCGCTGAATCGGGCCCAGCCGCCTTGTTTAGAATAACCCGCTCCCTCTTGAAAGGGAGGGATGCGGATGACCCTTTACAAGGTAGAGCTGAGGAGTTCGTTCAGTTTCTAGTGGATAAAGTCGCTCGGATTCGGACAGACCTGGACTCCAATTGCACGGTACCAGCCGAGGTACCGGGGGAAGGTCTTGAGCGGAATTTATGGATTGAGTTTCAACTTGTCACGTCTGAGGAAGTGGACAAGGCTATGGGAGCGGTGAGTGCCTCCACTTCTGAATCCGTGCCCCTCCTGGCTGGTTGTGAACAGCAGGGAGGTGACACATGGCTGGATCCAGACGATTGTTAACACCTCTTTCCGGGAGGGATCCTTCCCACTCCTTCTAAAGGCTGCGGTGGTGAGACCCCTCCTGAAGAAGCTGTCCTTGAATCCAGCCATCTTGAGTAACTACCATCCAGTGTCCAACCTCCCCTTTGTAGGGAAGGTTGTTGAGAAAGTGGTGGCCTTTCAACTCCAGCGGTCCTTGGATGAAACCGATTATCTGGATTCCTTTCAGTCTGGATTCAGGCCTGGCTACAGCACAGAAACTGCTTTGGTCGTGCTGATCGATGATCTCTGGAGAGCTAGGGATAGGGGCCATGCCTCTATCCTAGTGCTCCTTGACCTTTCAGCGGCCTTTGATACCATCGGCCATGGTATCCTTCTGCGGTGGTTGCGGGAGGTGGGAGTGGGAGGCACCGTTCTTTGGTGGTTCTCCTCCTACCTCTCGGACAGGTTGCAGTCGGTGTTGGTCGGAGGGCAGAGATCGACCCCTAGGCCCCTCAACTATGGGGTGCCACAGGGTTCGGTCCTGTCCCCCCTCCTATTTAATATCTACATGAAGCCGCTGGGTGAGATCATACGGCGGCACTGGATAAAATACCACCAATATGTGGACGATACAAAGCTGTATCTGTCCGCCCCGTGCCAACTCAGTGAAGCGGTTGAAGAGATGTGTCAGTGCCTGGAGGCTGTCAGGGTCTGGATGGGAATGAACAAGCAATCCCAACAAGACCGAGTGGCTATTGATGCTCCCTCCCAAAGATTGGCCATTTACACCATCTCTCAGCCTGGGGGGTGAAATTATACGCCCCTCAGAAAAGATTCGCAATTTGGGAGTCCTCCTGGACTCACAGCTGACTTTAGAACATCATCAGTCGGCTGTGACCAGTGGGGGCATTTGCCCAGGTTCGCCTGGTGCACCAATTGCGACCCTACTTGGACCGGGAGGCCCTTCGAATAGTCACTCACGCCCTTGTGACCTCAAGACTGGACTACTGTAACGCGCTCTACATGGGGCTGCCCTTGAAGAGTATCTGGAGACATCAGCTTGCCCAGAATGCAGCTGCGTGAGCAATTGTGGGTGCACCTCGGTACACCCACGTTACACCTGTCCTCCGCGAGCTGCACTGGCTGTCCATTGGGCTCTGGACACGCTTCAAGGTGCTAGTCGTTACTTTTAAAGCCCTTCATGGTATCGGACCTGGGTACTTGAGAAACCGCCTCCTGCCGATTACCTCCCTAAGACCTACCAGATCCCACAGATTAGGCCTCCTCCGAATTCCATCTGCCAGCCAGTGTCAACTGGCAACTCCCCGGGGGAGGGCCTTCTCTGTGGCTACTCCGGCCCTCTGGAACGATCTCCCCGTTGAGATCCGGACCCTCACCTCACTTCCGGCTTTCCGCAAAGCCACGAAGACTTGGTTGTTCCAGCAGGCCTGGGGCTGATGAAAGCCTGGCCCCAGTGGAAGTTGTGACTGTTGTTATATTTTAATTTGTTTGTCTTTTTTTTTCTTATTTGTATCCCCTTCCCTCCTTGGTTGTTAGCCGCCCTGAGTCTCTCGGGAATAGGGCGGCATACAAATTGAATAAACTACAACTACTACAACTTGTGGTGGAGGAAGATTCTAGATTTTGAACTGTCCACCTTACTGCGCATGTGGAGGAGGAGTGTTTCCCGCCAAGGCCAATGGACCAGCATTCCATCCTGGTCATGCCTTTCGAAGTTATCTCACACCTGACATTTGGGAGAATTATGATTGGACTGTGCACAGGATGCCAAGGGGAGGGGAATGAATTATACAATATATTATTCGCTTTCGTGCCTAAATAACTAGACTTAGCTTAGCTTCGCTTCTATTCATTTATAATTAGTAAAAGTACACTTGATTTCTACCAATGGAGTCCTGTGGTTTTCTTTCCTGATTTTTGAATGAAGAAGGGCTGACAATTAAGCTAAGTCTCACCTCCACCCCACCCGCTACAACCTACCGCTACAACCTACCGAGGGGGGTGTCCTCACAAGAAGGAAAAAAATGTCTTTGCATGTGAGTGATCAAGAGGAAGGGGCGGCGGCAGAACCATCTTTAACTGAAAGGCTGGCTGGTCTTAGGGTGGAAGAGCCTACTGTTCGTCCCTGATGGACTTTGGGTGTGGGACAAAAAGAGTCGGCGGAGTTGGATGCAGGAGTCACGAGAAGGAGACCGGAAAAAAAATCAGCGGAATGGGGCGACGCTGGGGAAGAGGATTACAAATTGTCCCACGCCATGAGGCTCCTCGAGGAAGCTTGGTCCGAACGCAAAAGCCGTGGAAGAGCAGTGGAAAGGGAGTAAGCTGAAGAGTTTGAGCAAAGGTACTCCATGCACAGGTTAAGGGAGGGTGAAGAAGCCGAGGGCGGTTGGGAGCAAGGAAACCCAGAACCAGCCTCCCCCCCCCCAGCTAGGGCCGCTCAAAGAGTGGGGGGGGCAGGCGATGCCAAATGGCAAAAGTCCCTCCCTTAACAGTTGTTTATCATACAGGTCTGGAACTATATGGAGATTTATGGTCCGGATTTGGAAACTGATGATATGAAAGTGAGGATGGTTTTACTGTCATTGGAGAAAAAAGCGGCCGAATGGATGGTGGGCCTACACCAATGCAATTCCCCTCTCCTGAGGAATTTTAATGACTTTATGGCTGCAATGAAGAGGAGGTTTGATGACCTGCTGATTGAGAAACGCGGGAGGGTGAAATTTATGGCCCTGAAGCAGGGAAATAGACCGGTGGCAGATTATATTCAGGAGTTTCAACAGTTGTCAGCCTATATGAGGGGATGGTCAGAAGACGCTTTGTTGGATCAGTTCACTGGGGGATTGAATGAAAAAATTTACCAGCAGTGCGTTAACAGACACCTTCCCCACCGGGTGACTGCTTGGTATGAACACGCAGCAAATGTTGAGTTAGATTTGGCCAGACTTCAAGGCATGAAAGAGGGAGAAGTGGAGAAGTCGCCCCCCCACCAGATCAAAAAGCCCCCCTCCGCACCAGAAGTGAAGGGGAAGAGAAAATTCCGAAAGAATATTGGGATCTGAGAGGAGTATTTAGTGAGAAATCATCTGATAAGCTTCCCCCCCACAGACCCACTGATTGCACCATTGATATTTTGCCTGGAGTGACACTTCCCAAGCCCCAGATATATTCTATGTCTCCAACGGAGATAGAGGAAATGAGAAGATTCATTGACAAGAACTTGGAAAGGGCTTTCATTGAACCAACTAGACCCAAGGTAGCAGATCCTGTGCTATTCAGAGAAAAGAAAGATGGCTCTCTCAGATTATGTGTTAATTTTAAAAATTTGAACGCTATCTCTGCCCAGAACTTGTACCCATTACCACTGATGAAGGACATGCTGGCCCAACTTGGCAAGGGCCGTATTTTTACTAAACTGGACTTGAGGGAGGCATACTAGAGAGTCCGTATTAAAGAGGGGGACGAGTAGAAAACAGCTTTCAACTGCCCCCTTGCCTGTTTCCAGTTCCGTGTGATGCCCTTTGGCCTGCAAGGGGCGCCTGCGGTCTCCATGCAATTGATTAATGAGGTGTTACATGACCATCTTTACAAAGGAGTTATTGTATATTTAGACAATATCCTTATTTACACGCAAACACGTGAGGAACACGTAAAGCTGGTTCGTACTGTGCTGAAGAAGCTTCGAGCCGCGGAGCTTTACGCCAAGTTGTCCAAATGTGAATTCCATCAAGAGAAGGTTGACTACCTGGGCTATCGTATCTCCCACGCGGGTGTGGAGATAGACCCCGCTAAGGTCAAAGCAGTCACTGAGTGGGAGGCCCCTCGTACACGCAGGCAGTTGCAGAAATGTTTGGGATTTGCCAATTTCTATTGCCAGTTCATCCCTTCTTTTGCTAAGATAGCTCTTCCCATTACTAACCTGTTGAAGTCTAAAGGTGGGCCGAAACCCAGGCCCAGCAAGCCATTGGATTGGACCATGGAATGTCAAGCTGCCTTTGAGAAGTTAAAATGACTTTTTGCCGAGGAACCGGTCCTCAAGCACCTGGACATGGAAGCGCCATTTGTGGTTCAAGCTGATGCCAGCGACGTGGCGGTGGGGGCCGTGTTGCTTCAGGCCAATGATCAAGGTAACTTGCAACCCTGCGCATACACCTCTCGCAAACTAACTGACACAGAGAGACGTTGGGCTATCTGGGAGAAAGAGGCATTTGCTGTTCGTTGGGCTTTGGCCACATGGCGCCATTTTCTGGAAGGCGCTAAGCACCCGTTCGAGGTGTGGACTGACCATAAGAATTTGGAAGCTTTGAGGACTCCCAGGAAACTTTCTCCTAAGCAGATGCGCTGGGCTCAGCATTTCAATCGTTTTAATTTCACCCTGAAATACATTCCGGGTGGGAAGAACTTCATGGCTGATGCTTTATCCAGGCTTCCTCAGTACAACTGTTCTAAGCTCAGCGTGGCCCAGCAGGTCATTCCCACGTCAAGCCTCGCTGCTCCAGTGGTTACTAGACATCAGGCACATTCTAAAGTGGAGATGTCCCAGGATTTCCTTTCCAATCTCAAGAACGCCCTCGCTCATGATGAATGGTTCCAGCAGCATATAAGTGAATGTACCATGAGGGATGACTTGCCATGGATTGGAGCGAAACTTTACGTTCCTGCATCTCTTTGTCTACTAGTTCTTCAATGGGCTCATGATTCCCGGATGCCGGGGCATTTTGGTTTCGTGAAGACGCTGCATCTCGTGAAAAGGCAGTTTTGGTGGCCTTCTTTGAAAAAGGACATTGAACTTTATGTGGCCAGTTGTCCTGTTTGTGCTGCTGCTAAACGCCCGCCGGGGAAGCCGCAGTGTTTACTCCAGATTGTAGCTCGCCCTGTCGCCCCGTGGAAGGAGATCTCTATGGACTTCATTGTCGATCTCCCTGAGAGCCAGGGGCATACCGTTATCTGGGTGGTTACCAACTTGTTCTCCAAGCAAGTCTACTTCATCCCTTGTTCCAGGATTCCATCTGCTAAGACTGTCGCTAAGATGTTCATCTCCCACATTTACCGTTTACATGGGGTGCCTGACCGCATCATTTCGGATAGGGGTGTGCAATTCACCTCCGTGTTCTGGAGGGAGTTTCTTAAGTGGATTGGCTCCGCCCAGGGCTTAAGCTCCACCCACCACCGTCAGACTAATGGGGCTTGTGAGAGGACTAATTCTGTTCTGGAGCAGTATTTACGTTGTTCCATCAACTACCAGCAAGATGATTGGGTGGACTTGTTGCCACATGCGGAGGTGGCTTATAATAATTCTGTGCATAGCAGCACTGGTTTCACCCCTTTCCAGGTGGTGTCTGGCCAGGATTTTGTACCTATTTCTGAGGTTCCTCGTGAGCAGCCGCAAGTCTCGTCTCTCTCTGAGTGGAGTGATCGCCTTTGGCATGTTTCGCCTTTGGCACTCCAAACTTTGGACGCTGCACATCGCGCACATAAGAAACAGGCTGATAAGAAATGGACTAAGCCGTCTGATTACAAAGTGGGTGATCAGGTTTATCTGTCCACCAAGTTTTTTCAGACTCCCCAGAAGTCCAAGAAGTTGGGGCCTAAGTATGTTGGCCCATTTCCTATTGTCAAGGTCATCAATCCTGTTTCCGTTCGGCTGCAGCTGCCTAAACACCTCAACCGAGTCTATCCTGTTTTTCATGTTAACCTCATAAAATCTGTTCGCTTTTCGTCTTTACGTCCGCCTGTCCCTCCACCACCCGCCCCGCTGTTGATTGATGGTGAACAACATTTCGAGGTTTGCGAAATTTTGGACTCCCATAGACAGCGGAATCGTATTCAGTACCTGGTGGCTTGGAAGCATTTCCCCCCTTCTCATACTGAATGGGTGGACAAGTCCCATGTCTGGGCCCCTAAATTCCTCCGCCAGTTCTATTCTGCTTATCCTGACAAGCCCTAGTTTGGCCAATTTCCTGACATTTTCACTCTCCCTCCCCTTTTTTTCCTTTTACGTTTCTTGTTGTTCGTCTGTTTGTTTGTGCTTTGTCGTTTTCCAGGTCTAACTGCCTTTTTCTGGAGGAGGGCCGGATGTCAGCCTCCGCTTTGCTACTGCTTCGGCTGCCATTTAAATGGGGAGGGGGAGCATGGTATTTGGGAGGGGACTCATTGTTGTGTTGGAGGAAGATTCTAGATTTTGAACTGTCCACCTTACTGCACATGTGGAGGAGGAGTGTTTCCCACCAAGGCCAATGGACCAGCATTCCATCCTGGTGATGCCTTTCGAAGTTATCTCACACCTGACATTTGGGAGAATTATGATTGGACTATGCACGGGATGCCAAGGGGAGGGGAATGAATTATACAATATATTATTCGCTTTCGCGCCTAAATAACTAGACTTAGCTTAGCTTCGCTTCTATTCATTTATAATTAGTAAAAGTACACTTGATTTCTACCAATGGAGTCCTGTGGTTTTCTTTCCTGATTTTTGAATGAAGAAGGGCTGACAGAGAGAGAGAAGGGGAGAGGGGGAAAGAAATATAAAAACAAACAAGGATAGATAAAATATTAGATAAGAAAGAAAAATGTGCACTAAAAAGGTAAAAGGAAAATTAGTTAACAGCAAAATTAAAACTTCAATCATCTGTTAACGGCCTATTATTATATTTAACTTGTAGAAATTCTATAGCTTATCTACCATAAATCACTGCAGTCATATCTCTGATCCATTTGAGATAAAATATCTTTGTTTGATTCTTAATAATAAAACTTTTCCTTAAGATTTTGGTTGAGAACTTTCCCAACAATTGTGTCTTTCCCCCCTAAATCACAAACCTCTGTTGTCAATCCATTTTCTCTAAAAAGTCCAGTTGAAATTGTTTTCCAGTTAGATATAGTAAGTCCATTCCCCAATCACTATCAATCTTCTTAAGAAAATTCAGTTCATCATTCATCAATTTTCTTAACTCCAAATCTGTAGAAGCAAATATCTCCTTCAGCCTTCTGCCACAAACCTGAAGTTTCTTTTCCTTCCTATCTATCAAGTTGAGAGCTTGACTTTGCTGCAGTTGCTTGTGTCTGGATATCCTCTTTAGGTAGATTTAAAACTATTGTTATTTTATTAAAGTTTTTATCAAAGTTTTCAATTTGAATTTATAGGTTAAAGAACAAATTTTCCCCAGAGGGTTTTATCTTTAAGTTGTACATTGTTTGCATTTTTACTACAGTTCTGTAAAGAATTCACAACTAGACATAAACAGTTCCTTTCAAAGACAGGGGAGTTAGATATACTATAACGAAGTAATCACAGAGAACTTGGTATAATATTGCTCACAATAAAGAAGGATGGAAAAAAAGAGATTTTTTTCTTTCTTTCATATGTATATATGAACCGCAGTAGTGCAGTGGTTAAAAGTGCAGTAGTGCAGGCTACGTCTGCTGCCTGCCAGCTGCCTGCAATTTGGCAGTTCAAATCTCACCAGGCTCAAGGTTGACTCAGTCTTCCATCATTCTGAGGTGGGTAAAATGAGGACCCAAATTGTTGGGGGCAATATGCTGACTCTCTAAACCACTTAGGGCTGTAAAGCACTGTAAAGTGGTATATAAGTCTAAATGCTATTGTTGCTACGTTTGATCAATAGGAATAAAATACAAAACAGAAAAACAAAACAAAAAACATGCATCCAACAGTCACAACAATAGCAAAAGAAAAAAAATGTGTACATAAAAAAATGACCCAAACATCAAACATACCCCCCCCCCAAAAATAAAATCCACCCTGGCTTGATGCTGAAAAGAAAAATTTAAAAAACCTGATAAATTCTCCTCCCCTTATATAATGGGTCTGTAAATAGTTATACATTTTCTCATCCTTATTTAACAAGAAAAATATATAAACAAATATTTTAGATGATGAGGTTATTATATATGATATATATATATATATATATATATATATATATATATATATATATATATATATATATATATATATATATATATATATATATATATATATATATATATATATATATATATATATATATATATATATATATATATATATATATATATATATAGTGTCACAACCCCTGGTAAGCCCATTATGGGAGGAAGCTAACTGCTTCCATCATCCGTCAATCGGCTCATCACAAGAGTCCATCACGACAGAAACCCAATATTTTTACTGTTGCCTTTGTTCTATTTGTGTTTTATTTGTGCTGATAAATAAATAAAGGGAGACTAGTATAGATCTATTTCAAGCTATTTAGCTCTCATCAGCTAGCCATACCCTTACTGGGATTAGATCCTGTGCTGAATTGCATCTTAGGCAAACGTCTTAGCCATTATGCCACAGGTCTCCTCCTTATCATATTGGGTTTCTGTCATGATGGACTCTTGTGATGAGCCGATTGACGGATGATGGAAGCAGTTAGCTTCCTAAGACGTTTGCCTAAGATGCAATTCAGCACAGGATCTAATCCCAGTAAGGGTATGGCTAGCTGATGAGAGCTAAATAGCTTGAAATAGATCTATACTAGTATGTATGTATATGTATATATAGCTAAATAGCTTGAAAATCTGATGTAAATGAAAATCTAAACAGGTCACTTTCACTATCCACAAAATCTTCATCAACTTCCATACAGAGAAGCCAGAAGTAATTCAGAATAGCAGAGTGAAACAATGAAAAAACATTAAAGAATTCATGTTAAAATCCAACAAGGGATTAGAATAAATCGGCCTTCAACCAGTCAGTTAACTCATAAGAAAAATCAGGATAAAAAATAAATAAATTCAAACCATACAGTTAAAACTCACGTGTGCTAAAAAATCAAACAGCTGGGAGGAATAATGGAGACCTGATTTCCAGCGGTTCTACTGGGAATTGCAATCCTCAAGATTCCTCTTCTCAGGAAGATTCACAGTCATTCGAGGATCCTCTTGGGGCGTTCTTAGCTGCCCATTTAGATCTAGGAGCCAGTTGTCAAAGAACCCATTGTGGTGGCAAAATCAGCTGTTCATCAGCAGGAGAAACAGATTGCCCCTCTGCTCAACATGCCATCTTAAGAGAAATCCAACAGTGGTCATTTTTAATAGAATTGAAACCATTCAATTCTTACAGCTGCCATAGAGATAGGGAAGGCCTTCTCTTTGGGAATTACTGATTCAAAAGTGATCTAATCGGTCCTCTTTCAGTAAAGTTGAAGTATCTTTTGCATCTGAAATATGCCTGAAATGTCTTTTGTTTGGATTTCTAAAACCTTGATTTTGAGCATAATTTTTTCTATTTATTACATGCACATCAAATAACTAATTGTTTGCACAGCTGGATTGATTGATCCAGTACATTTAATTAGGTTTCATTCAAAATTCATGCAGAAAAGATATTTTGCATTTGTCACTTTTATGTCACTCATTTTAATTAGCAATCTGAACACCCAACTACAATTTTGTACAATATTATAACTGGTATTTTTCAATAACACTCATAAAATTTGGAAAAAAATATGCCTGAAATTTGGAGGATGCACTCAAATCTTTTAATGATAGGCCTTTGTGATGTCATCAATTATTCATAAACTAGCACATCTTACATCATGTGGCTTACCTCATTTCTTCCTGCAGAAACTGTATTTGAAAAACATCTCCACGAAACAGCTTACTTGGCGATTTGATCTTGATGCTGCAGGCAAAGCCGTAGATGATGGTATCTTCAAATTTAGTTTACATACTGGAATTCTCTATCCGGGGCAAAATACAGCTGTTACCATATGCTTCTGCCCATGTAAGAATTTGTTTTCGTGTCAACTCTGTATATGTTTAAATCAATTTTGTATATTGAAGATTCTACATTTGAAATGCTTTATAGATATTTTCTTGCTTATTTTTATACATTTAACAAATTCATTATTTCATTTAAAATAAACACGCACATATACGTATGTACATACATACATACATACCACATACATACGGGCACACAATAATATACTATATAGAATACATAAAGTATATACAGTATTCCTTGTACATTTACTTCATTCACTAGGCTTGAATAAGCAATAGAATATTTTCTTCTTAAAGATATATTTCCCATAAGTTCTATTGTTAATTTAATGGTTTGAAAGAAGAGATGTTTTTGTTTGAAAAGTTTCAAAGAAAGTAATCAGTTTTCCTCCTCTTCATTTAGTTGGAATGTGACTGAAAATTACCATTGCAGGGATGATATGCCTTGTCTCAAATCATCTCAAGCAACATGGAAAGCTCAATTACATAATATACATTATAGCTTAGCCTTTTAACTTTTCAATTAGTAAATGATTAAAGTTCTTTCTAAAGATGAAGACTGTCAGAGTGACAGTGCAGTACCCTTTGTACCTTAGTTGTCTGTTGTTGTTTTTAATGAAAATCTTTACACCATTCAAAAATATCATTATTGGTCTAATCATTTTAGCACTAGAAATGTATAATGTATTTTATTTTCTCTGAAGATGCGTTATGAATCATCAGCCACTAAGTTTAATATAATGACCTATTACGATACATATTGTAATACAGATACTTACAAAAGTCTATTCTTTAGAACTGACACTTTATCTGCAAAATAAGTAATGAAACTTAACTATAGTCAATATACATAGAGATGCTACAGCTGCAAACTGTTTTCTAATTAGTAATGGAACTTTTTATAGATTTCGGATGGGAATGAAGATTTTAATGCATATTTGTATAATGATTCCTGGAAGTATCACATATTAACTACTATGTATTCATATAGTAATTAGTATAATTAAGCAATGAAATTTTACAGAACTTATATTAAGATATCAAAATATTCCATTTTTTGTCAAATATTTATTTTATTTCTTAAAAAAAACCCACACAAATATTTCATCATTTGTCAATCATTAAGACATTGAAGTACAATTTTTTTGTGTGCCCCTCCCTCCCTCCACCCCCCAACCCCACTCCTCCTTCCCCCCCCCCGACTTCCCAGAACCCCTACACGGTATGGATTTTTAACTAACACAGTCTAAAATCTATTGAGAAAAAAGAAATAAAGAAATTAATGACATTCTACATTGACCTTAGCTTCTTCTTACTGAACTAACTTTTAACAGTTTAAAATCATTTCTGATCTTAAGCATAGGCTAACTGGAATTTCTTGGTCCCGTATTTATTTTGTATATAGTCAATCCATTTTTTCCAGTCTCGTTTATATCTCTCATTTGAATGATCTTTAAGATATGCCGATATTTTAGCCATCTCGGCTAAGTTTGTCACTTTCAATGTCCATTCTTGGATTGTAGGCAAGTCTTCCTTCTTCCACTATTGCGCCACCAACAGTCTTGCTGCAGTTATCAGGTGCAGAATCAAATTAGTCTCTACCACTGTAAAGTCAGTACATATACCTAGTAAAAATAACTGAGGAATAAACTTTATCCTTCTTTTAAAAAATATTTTGCATGATCTACCACTGTAAAGTCAGTACATATACCTAGTAAAAATAACTAGATTTTGAACTGTCCACCTTACTGCACATGTGGAGGAGGAGTGTTTCCCACTTTAACTAATTCTGTTTCCGAATCCATCTGTATTAATACATTATATATCCTCTTTATATGCATTAAGCTTTGATCTCTTATTTGTTTAAACAGATTATCCTCAACTTGGATAAAACCAATTTTTTGATCTATTTTCCACCTAGCCTGTAATTGCCCATACTGGAACCATGTTTGAACTACCTTCTCCTCTTTTAATACCTCTAAAGATTTTAATTGTAATACCCCCCTTTCCGAGGTAAGAAGCTGTCTGTAAGTAATTCTGTCCTGTTTTTGTGCTGTATTCATATTTTCAATTGCGTGTCTAGGAATTGCCCACATGGGTATCTTGTCATTTAATTTATATTGGTATTTCTTCCAAACCCGCAATAAAGCATTTCTTAAAATATGACTTTTAAAATTCTTATCCAATTTTTTGTTGAATAACAGGTAAGCATGCCAGCCAAATACCAGATCGTGTCCCTCAATATTCAATATTCTATCATTGGTTAAATGAGTCCAATCACTAATTACAGATAATGCCACTGCATCATAATATAGTTTTAAATTAGGTAGTTTCAATCCTCCTCTCTCACGTACATCTTGCATTATTTTCATCTTTACCCTCGGCTTCTTTCCTGCCCACACAAATTTGTTGATACCCTTCTGCCATTCTAAAAGGTTCACATCTTTTTTAAGTATAGGTAACATCTGGAAAAGAAATAAAAATTTTGGTAAAATGTTCATTTTCACTGCCGCTATCCTACCCAGCAAAGATAAGTGCAATTTCTCCCATTTTTTCATCTCTGTCTGTATGCTATGCCAAAGTGGTTCATAATTATGCTTATATAATTTCCCATTTGAAGTTAAAATGTTAACTCCAAGATATTTGACTTTTTTAACTACCTCACATCCTAGCATCACTCCTAATTCTTCCTTTTGTTTAATATTCATATTTATAGCTAATATTTTGGTTTTTCCTAAATTTATTTTAAAGCCAGACACTTGACCATATTGATTAATCGTATTCATTAAAACCATACTGGATTCCTGCGGTTGTTCCAATATTATGACCAAATCATCCGCAAAAGCGCGGACTCTATATTCTTGCTGCCTAATCTTGATCCCTTTTAAACCATCCAAGCCCCGTATTTTATTCAACAATACTTCCAAAGTTATAATAAACAATAATGGGGACAAAGGACAGCCCTGTCTTGTACCTTTTCCAATTTGAAAAGAGTCTGTTAAACTTCCATTGACTATGATTTGTGCTGTTTGCTGTTGGTATATTGCTTTAATTGACTGTAAAAAATTATCTCCTATCTGTATTTTTTGCAATATCTTCAGCAGAAATTGCCAGTTAACTCAATCAAAGACCTTCTCAGCATCCAAAAATATAAACGCAGCAGGGATCTGGTTGTTCTTTCCCAAATATTCTAATGCATTAATAATTAATCTAACATTACTTTTCATCTGTCTCCCTTGTATAAAACCTGTTTGGTCCATATGTATCAATTGTTGAATAACCAACATTAACCTATTTGCTAATATTTTAGTAAAAATTTTATAATCTACATTCAGTAATGAAATAGGTCTATAATTTTTTGGGTTGAGTAGTATCTTGATCTTCTTTGGGTATCAAAGATATAAACGCTGTCTTCCAAGATGGAGGGACTTTACCTTCCGTTTGAATCATATTAAATAATTCTCTAAGAGGTTCTACCATTTCTAACTGTAAGTTTTTATAGTAAACCGCTGTCAAGCCATCTGTACCTGGTGCTTTCCCTGACTTTAATTGCTTAATTACCTGCAGGATTTCCCCCGAGGTTATTGGTTGATTCAATTTTTGCCTGTGCTCTTCTCTAACTGAAGGTATTTTCTCTTTGTCTAAATATTTGTCTATGTCTAAACCATTAATTTTATCCCCTTTATACAGTTCTGTAAAAAATTCCCAGAAAGCCTTTTGAATCTCTTCCTGTTGAAACACCTCCTTCCCTCTGTAAATCAGTTTAGATATATTTCGAGTTTTCCTTTTTTTCCTAATCTGATAAGCTAACCATCTGCCAGGTTTGTTTGCATTACAAAAAGTATTGTGTTTTGCATATAATAAATTAGTAGCTACCTGGTCAGAGATCAACATGTCAAATTGAGATTTTAATATGTTAATAGCTTTCTTAACCTTTGTATCGTCTGGGTTCATTGTTAACTCCAGCTCTTTTCTCTTAATTTCCTCTTCCAGTTCTGTTCGTTTTAACCCTTGCTTATTTCTATGTGTTTTATTTATATTCATCAAAACTCCTCTCATATACGCTTTGCTTGCATCCCATACAAATTCCATAGATGTACCCTTATTCATATTCAAAACAAAATATTCAGATAGTAATTTTTTACAATCATTAATATACTTTTCATATCTAAATAAGTTTTCATTCAATCTCCAAGACCTTCTTGCCTGCACTACCCTTCCCAACTCCATCCAAACTGGGTTATGGTCCGAAAGGACCCTAGCCGCAATCTTTGTTTTCTTGACCCTAGAAAGCAAATCATTAGTGGTTAGAATAAAATCAATCCTTGAAAGGGATTGATGCCTGTCCGAGAAGAAAGTGAAGTCATATTCCTCTGCATTTCTTTCTCGCCAAATATCTCTCAATTCAAAATCATCCATAATGTCAAAGAAAGGTTTGGGTAACTTTGCTCGCATCTTGGTATTTAGGCGGGAAATCTTCTTATCTCTCTTAGTGTCTATCACTCCATTCCAGTCACCCAATAGTATACAGGAACTATAGTCTCACTGTACTAATTTAGCATGAAGATTTCTATAGAATCTATCTTGCTGTTGATTGGGAGCACAAATTCCCAAAAGTAATGTCTTTTTCCCTTCTAAGATTAAGTCTAAAGCAATATATCTTCCGAAGGGATCTGCTTCTATTAATTCAGCTTTCATATCTTTTCTTAAGTATACAACTATACCATTCTTCTTTTCCATAGCAGAAGCTGCAAAATGTTGACCAAGTTTTGAGTTGATCAAATATTTTTGATCAGTTGACTTGATATGAGTTTCTTGCAAACAAATTACATCGTTCTTAAACTGTTTGAGATAATGAAATATTTTCTTCCTCTTCTGTGGAGAATTCAGTCTGTTGACATTCCATGTTAAAATCTTAGTTGTCATCTTTGGTTGGTTGAAGCATTTTTAGAGCTTCCTGCATGGCCTGTTTAACCTTAGGTCTAGCTCCTCCCACTGCTTCCAGATTTGTTATTGTAGTTCCTTGATCGATGGCCGATGATTGTTGATGCTGTTGCTTTTTAGCTTGTTTCTCCATACGTCTAGTAGTCATGCGGCTAGGTCTTGGTTCCATAGCACCTTGCACTTCTAGAGAAGAGAGATGCTCCATCTTGTCTGGTGGTTGTGTAGTTTGCTGTCTATCCTGTCCTTCTTGTGGTCTTTCTCTAGGTCCAGATGGTGCAGGGTATCCGGCCTTCAATATATTATAATAAAAATCTCGGGCTTTCCATACAGAGTTGAGGCGGTACCTTTGCTTATCAAATGTAAATATGATGCCAAATGGTGCATCCCATCTATACTGTATCTGACGATTTCTGAGTTCTTCGACCAAAAAAGCGTAGTCTCTCCTGGCTCTTAACATTTGAGGTGGTATCTCTTTCAAAACAGCCAGGTCTTGACCGCCAATTTGAAGCTTAGTGTTATAAGACGCTTGCAGTACCATATTTCTAAGCTCTCTTGTAGTAAAATATACAACGATGTCTCGAGGAAGCTGCTTCTGCTTTGCCAGCCAGGAGTTAACGCGGTAAGCTTTGTCAATTTGCCGGTCTAGGTTGGTCCCTGGTCTTCCCATCAGGCGGTCAAAAGCTTCCGATAGGATCTGTTTCAGGTTCTCCTGTTTCTCCTCACGCAGCCCCCTTACTCTTAATGCGAACTCCATTTGTTGGTACTGTATCATAATAATTTCTTTTTCAGCATTTTCCACTTTTTGTTCCACCACCTCTGTTTTCAATGTCAAGTTAGCATTGGCATCATTAAGAACCTCTAGAGTATCTTCCATTCCAGAAATATGTTCTGTTAATACAGTTACAAGTCTCAGCATTTTGTCTCTAATTTTACCAACCTTAGCGTCAAATTTCTCATACAGCTCCTGTTTAAGTCCTTTTATTTCACTTTTAATTTCTTCTTTCATTTCTTTTATTTCCTCTTTTCTCTCCTGCTTTACCACCTCTCTATTATCTCTAAACTTATCTTCCATTTTAATTGTCTGTGCATTAAGAGCCTCGCTTAGATTACTCAGGAAAAATTCTTTCGTTAACACATCCCCAGCAGGGGGCGTAGGAAGCGGAGGCTGCAGCTTTGTGCCAGGCACTGAGGATGTGCCCCTGGAAGTAGAGGGTGACGACTTCAAGTTAATATTTGGTTTTGAAGCCATTTCAAAATTTATCTGCCTGCAGTTAATAAAACTCTATTGCCTGAATATGCAGCTTTAAGTAAAGAGGCTGAGTTCCCCTTTTATTTTGAAGTTTAAGGCTTGGCTAAACTTTCAGTGAGTAAACATTGTAACAAGACCGTTCAGCAGATTCATCACCATTTAACTTCCAGATAAGCAAGATTAATGAAGGGGTAAAATTCTTGTAGAAATGAAACTAATTAAAAAGCTTCTGCTGGCCTATTGTGAAACCAAAACAAATGATAAGCAACCTCTTTTGTTTTGAATTCTTGTGAGAATTAACAAAAAGTGTTCGTTATTACCGGAGAAACCAGCCTGCTCGGCGCCATTTTAAAACCTCTAAGTAAATAGTTTTTCGGAGGAGAAAAAGAAAAGAAGCTAAAATGTTGATAAACAATTATTGTCCACGCAAACGGATTCAGCTCGTGATAAGATTAAATCAAACAAAACTTTGAACTGAGTGGGGGAGATCTACTTTGTCCCGCACAAGGCAGTTTGAAGTTCCTAGCACGGACAGCCGTTCTGCCTTGGGCTAGCCCCCCTTTCCCTGCAAGCACAAAAGCTGCAAAAATCGAAGAGCATTTGCCAGCAAAACAATTTCTTCTTTCCTTCTTGCCTGAAGGATAAGAAAACCTGATAAGACGTCAGATGGAAGATCCTCTAAACAGGTACGTAGCCAGGAATTCGGAGGCAGCTGATTTTTTGCTGCCACCACCAGCAGGCTCCTCCCAGGAAGTCCGAAATATTCCATTTTTAACTGCTTCAGCCCTAAATTAACATATTTACTTTTCCATCTTTTTCTTGAATATTTTTGTTTCATAAGTCGAGATTACTTTCTTAATCTGGGATATTGTTTTTCTTCAAAAATAAAAGGCATTCACACATCTGAGTTCCTAGGTTTGCTACTAGAGTGATTACTCTTTTTGTGAATTGTTAAAGTTATACTAAATCGCTTGCCCTTACACACCACAGAGATATTTCATTTTGATAACTTTATTAGGAAAATTGTGGGCTTGTTAGTATATTTTTCTTTTTTATGATTTAGCAATTTGATAATTTAATAACAAGATATTAACACTTTCTATAAAAACATATAATCCATTCAAAAAACTTCACTTTAAATGATAGATTTCATGTGATGAGATTTATTTTCAGAAAAAAATTATTCCACACTAGGTTACTGTATATACTCAAGTATAAGCCTAGTTTTTCAGCCCACTTTTTGAGCTGAAAAAAGCCGCCTCGGCTTATACTCGAGTCAGTGAAAAATTTGCCCGAAATGGAGGAGAAAAAGGGGCGGGGCCATGCCGCTGGGTGACGCTCGTGAATGGCCCAGCGCCCCTGAGTTTCCCCTCCCTCTGTGTCAGTTTGCCGCGCAGCGTGCACCGCACCATCCCCCCTCCTCACGTTCTAATGTAATGCAGGGCTATCTTACGATTCCCCTTCCTCCCCCTCCTGCCGCTCTGCAACGATGTCCCACCTCCTCCTTGTTATGGCAAGCAGCCACATAGCGATGTCCCACCTCCTCTGGTACAGTGATCCAATGATAGGAATCACTGTGCCGTGTGTCATAGGAGGCGGGACATCATCATCACAGCGGGACATCAGCATCATGAGGTGAGTGAAGTATTTCATTGAATACACCGGTATTGTGTGATAATAATTTGTTATGCAGAGCAAATTTTTACAATGGCTACTGTATATTTAATGGGCACAGGCAGGCTGTATATGTTATTCAATGGGCAATGGCATTATTGGTATCTATTTTTATTTTTGAAATTTATCGGTAGCTGCTGCATTTCCCACCCTAGGCTTATACTTGAGTCAATAACTTTTCCAGTTTTTTGTGGTAAAATTAGGTGCCTCGGCTTATATTCGGGTCGGCCTATACTCGAGTATATACGGTAAATTTGGCAATGGAGATCATCAAAACACAAAGAGAGTGATTCGTAAAACTATTTGTTTTCAGACACTTTGTGTATGTCCTAACTTATGTCCTAAGAATTGTTTATTATCCAATGTGATTGATTGAATTATTATTTCAAAGTAAGAGGCAAAGGCTTGTTCTGTGGAATGAGTTTACTAAACAAATGAACAAGGACAGCTAACAAGAATTTGGTGATTCCGGTTTGCCGGCGGAGCAGAACAGCTGTGGCTAGCAGGGCTCCGTGAAGCCTAGCTGATTTCTGCCTGCTTGGAGGCTCTTCGGAGCCAAACATCACCTTGTAGGGGTGGACAAGAAAGGAAGGGCTCTCGTAGATCGCAAGTGGATAGCAATCCACTTTGCTGGAGCCGGGAAAATCTTCTTTACAGGGGGAGAAGAAGACAGCCAATAATGGCTGAACCAGAGCTATTGACAGCCAGAACAAGCAAGTTGTCAGCCTATATCTTGCTTGCTATTGGCTGCCATAGTAATGGGGGAAGTGGGCTATTCGGGAAAGGAAACATGCTGGTCTTGGAATAAAAAGGGAGGATTGCTCTCATCATCTACTGCGCAGCTGAATGGACTTTTTTATGCCCAGTCAAAATCAACCATCTCTGCATACCAGATGGATGAAGCCACCTGAAGATGGACCATGGAGTGCCAGGCTGCATTTGAGGAACTGAAACGATTGTTTGCAGTTGAACCCGTCCTAAAACATCCCAACATGGATGCCCCTTTCGTGGTCCAAGCTGATGCCAGTGATGTGGCTGTGGGGGCGGTACTACTTCATACTAATGCTGCTGGAATCTTACAACCTTGTGCCTACCCCTCGTGGAAATTGACTGAAACCGAAAGGAGGTGGACAATTTGGGAGAAGGAAGCATTTGCATCTGGTGGGCCCTGCTAACCTGGAGGCATTTCCTCGAAGTAGCAAAGAACCCTTTTGAGGTGTGGAGGGATCATAAGAATCGTGAGGCCTTGAAAACACCTCGGAAGCTGTCACCTAAGCAAGTTCGCTGGGCCAACATTTTATTAGGTTCAATTTCTCTCTGTGGTGCTTTCCTGGCGGAGAAAACTTTATGGCAGACTGCCCAATATAATAGCACCCAGCCAGAGGTGATCCACCCAGTCCTCCCCTCTAAGCAATTGGCTGTTCCCATGCTCAGAGAAAGGTTGACTTGGATGTGTCCACCAAGCTAACTGGCAGCTAAAGAAAGTGCTGGCAACTGATGACTGGTTCAAATCCCACTTAAACAAATGTACAATTCGTGATGGCCTCGCATGGGGGGGGGGCTAAGTTGTATGTCCCCGCGAAGCTTAGGGGAGTTGTGTTATAACAGGCCCATGATTCAAAAGCTGTGGGACACTTTGGGTTCATGAAAACGTTACATTTAATTAAACGGCATTTTTGATGGCCTTCCTTGAAAAAGGACATTGAATCTTACATTACTAGTTATAGGTGATTTGAAAAGAAACAGTGTATCGATTGGGTTAAGGATTGCCTAATTTCTATCAAACTTAAACTAAATTCACCAAAATATTTTTGTGAAGAAGGGAGACTCCAGAGAGAAAGAGGGAGGGAATTGTTACTCTTTCCCCCCTCCAGAAGCGGCAAGTGAAAGTTTTGAGCAGATTACACACCCACTGGAAATGAAAGTGAAGCAAGGAAATAACTATTTTTAATTGGAAGAGAAAGACTGGACTGAGCACCTTTGTAAGACATTTTTAAAGATATAGATATGATGTATTTATTTTGAGTTATTTTTCTAAACCTCTTTTTGGCTATATTTAGCTAAAGTTCTTTTTCTCTTTTTCTTTTTCTGAACTCCTAACTTAAGAGTGGAAAGGAAAAAGAAAGTAAGGCTGCCATCTGCTGGATTAAGTTGGTATATACAAGAAGAAATGATGAACTGGTTAGACTCAATAAAGGACTGATAATACTTTGTTTTGAGAACTGCTACATCTGGGGCTAGGGAATAGATTAAAGACTAAGCCTTGTTTTGGAAACTACTGTGGGAAAAGCAAGACTGGTACAGCTATAGAGAAGAATTCTTTCTGGATCTTTGTGGATTATAAATAATTTTGGTTGATGGATGGAAAAGTGAAAAGACAAATACTTATTTTGCAGATGTGAGAAGAAAACTTTGGGTTTAATTCAACACATACACACACACACACAACATGTTGTTGTTGTTGTTGTTGTTGTTATACAATTGTATCACAGCGGCCAGTTGTTTCGCCGGATTTGGCATTGGTTACTAGTCGGGCCCCACCCAGGGGCCTAGGACGTCGTAACGTATTTTCGTAATATGCGTGCAGATCCAAGCAGTGCGGCTTTTTGCATTTGACTGATGGTGATTTTGTCAATTTTTAACTGTTTTAAATGTAATTCCAGTGCTTTCGGTATAGCACCCAGTGTGCCAATTACCACTGGAATTATCACTGCTGGTTTGTGCCATAGTCGTTGAATTTTGATTTTTAAGTCCTGGTATCTTGCGATTTTTTTCATGTTCCTTCTCGGCGACCCTGCTATCACTTGGTACTGCGATGTCTATGATTGTGACCTTATTTTTCTCAACCAGTGTGATGTCTGGTGTATTATGTGCCAGTATTTTGTCAGTTTGTATACGGAAATCCCACAAGATCTTGACCATCTGATTTTCGGTGACTTTTTCAGGCTGATGTTCCCACCAGTTTGTTGCTGTTTTAATATTATAATTTTTGCACAAATTCCAATGGATCATTTGTGCTACTGAATTGTGCCGCAATTTATAATCAGTCTGCGTGATTTTTTTACAGCAGCTGAGTATGTGATCAACAGTTTCATCAGCTTCTTTGCAAAGTCTGCATTTGGCATCATCAGAGGATTTTTCGATTTTGGCCTTAATGGCATTTGTGCGGATAGCTTGTTCTTGCGCAGCCAGGATTAGTGACTCTGTTTCTTTCTTTAATGTACCTGTTGTTAACCATAACCAAGTTTGTTCACTGTCCACTTTATCTTTTATTTTTTCCAGAAATTGGCCATGCAGTGCTTTGTTCTGCCAACTCTCCATTCTTGATTTTATCACATCTTTTCTGTATTCTTGTTTCGTCTGTTGGGCCTTCAGTAGATTTTTGTTCTTTACTTCGATTAATAGATGTTCTTGACTTTCTTTTAAATAATCAGCCAGTGCATGTTTTTCTTCTTCAACTGTTTGCTTCACTTGTAATAATCCTCTGCCACCTGATTTTCGGGGCAGATATAGTCTATCAGTATCACCACGTGAATGTAAACTGTAGTGCATTGTCATTAGTTTCCTGGTTTTTCAGTCCAAAAGGTCCAAATCAGCTTGTGTCCAGTTAACTATACCAGCTGTGTATCTTATAACTGGTATTGCCCAGGTATTTATGGATTTGATTGTATTTCCACCATTCAATTTAGATTTCAAAATTTTCCTCTGTTGGTGTACTCTCGCCTGACAATAGTTTTTACTTCTCCATGCTTGATGTTATCCAACTGCAGAATGCCTAAGTATTTGTAGGCTTCATTTTCTTTGCATTTAATTAATTGGCCATTGGGCATTTCAATTCCCTCACATGCAGTGATTTTGCCCCTTTTTATGGATACAGTGGCGCATTTTTCCATGCCAAACTGCATTGAAATATCAGTGCTGAATACTCGGACTGTGTTTGTCAATGATTGGATTTCTATTTCTGACTTTCCATAGAGTTTCAAATCATCCATATATAGTAAATGCGAAATTTTTTCAGCTTCTTTGGCTGTTTGGTAGCCTAATTTCATTTTTTTTAAGATTACTGATAGTGGGATCATTGCGATGATGAAGAGAAGAGGTGAAAGTGAATCACCCTGGAAAATTCCTCGCTTAATATTAACCATTCCGTAGATCTCATTCCCTACTGCCAACTCAGTTCTCCATTGTTTCATCGCCTTTTCAGTAAAGGATGTAATATTTTTGCTAATGCCAGTTGTTTCTAAGCATTTTATGATCCAACTATGTGGCAGTGAGTCAAATGCCTTTTTGTAATCAATCCAGACCATATTCAAGTTCGTTTTTCTGTTCTTACAATTTTCTAATATCATTTTATCAATTAGAAGCTGATCTTTTGTGCCCCTGCTCCTTCTTTTGTTGCCTTTTTGCTCTACTGGCAAGATGTTGTTTGTTTCCAAATAATCCATCATGTTATCTGCAATAATGCCTGTGAGTAATTTGAAGGTTGTTGGCAAGCATGTTATTGGTCTGTAGTTTTCAGGTGTTGTTCCTTTAGTTGCATCTTTCTGAATCAAGTATGTTTTTCCAGTTGTCAACCATTCATCAATTTGGCCCTTTTGTAAAATTTCATTCAGTTGCCTGGCCAATATTGCATGTAAACTGGTCAGATATTTGAGCCAGAAACCATGTAATTGGTCCTTTCCAGGTGATGTCCAATTCTTTACCTTTTTAACTCGATTTTTGACCATCTCAGTTGTTATTTCTAATACTTGCATTTGTTTGTTGCCAATGCTTTTTTCAAAGTCATGTATCCACTTTGCTTCCTTGTTGTAGTGTTGCAGCAGATTGTGGTTAGTAATCTACTTACGAAAGAGCAGGACTTGAGACCACGAAAGTGAGAGAAACAGGTTTATTGGATGCATCGAGTTCAGCGTGTTCACACACCAAAATCTGAACTGAACTGAGCTCTGCCCACGATCCTACTTTTATGCCGTGTTCCACATGGTACATTCTCAAGGCGTTTCCATACACGAGACAAGCATGACATTTCAAAAGGGGAAGTTCACTTGGACTGTTACAGCAAAGTACATAGGAGAAATATAAAAAAGAGAAGTTCCTATTTCATCTTAAGCTGTCAGCAGCTTTTACCTCTGTTCTATCTCTCACTTCCTGTGCCCCCACTTTACAGGGTCTTGCCACACTGTTCAGCCCTATTTGTAATACTTATGAGGAAGTTGGGGAGAAGGTTCACTCCAGCTAAAAGTCAACTTTGGGACTCCAGGGCACTAGAATAAAAACCAAACTAAAATGAATTTATAAGGTCCATTCTATTAAGACCACCTAACCTGGCCAGCCACTGGTGGGTTTACCTGTGCAACCCATGCTGCATCATTCCCCCCTATTGAAACTTCACCCAATCCTAAGATTACTGTGTAGTTTCATAAATGGCAGGTTCCTCTCCATTAAGCATGAGCCCAACATATTTGCTCAAGCGTCCTTCATAACATTAATTCCCAAAGACTACACTAAAAAACAAAAGATCCAAAATTATAGGCCGATCTCGCTGCTAAATGCCAAATATGAAATATTTATGACAATAATAACAGAAAGAATTAAAAATATACTAAACAAAATATACCCACACCAAAACGTTCTGTTTCTACCCAACAGACGCATAAAAAAAAACAATACGATAATGGGCATATTAGAATACTACATTTAGGAAAACAAGCAATATTTATATTTATTGATGCACAAAAAGCAAAATTGATACTAGAAGCGTTCTTATTATGAATATTAGACCCAAAAATGGACAAACATAATACTACACATACTCACTGCAGTTAGGATGCTTTCGCACATAGCTGGAAACAATTCAATACACCCGCAGATGAAATAATAATTAGAAAAGTACTTGAAAATGACCATGGAACTAAAAGAAAGAGAACAATAGGATTTCTTTAAAATATGGAATAGAATTTATAAGTGGCTAGAAAACAAGCCAAAACAGGAAATAAAAATCTTTGTTGTTTTTTTCTAAACCAGTATTGCATTAAAATTACCATATTTTTCGGATTATAAGATGTGCTGGAGTACAAGGCGCACCAAGGTTTTGAAGAGGCAAATTTTAAAAAAAGTAAGTAGGTAAGTAGAGGGATAGAGAGGGAGAAAAAGAGAGAGAAATACAGTAGATAGGTAGGGAGAGAGAGAGAGAGAGTAGTTAGGTAGGTAGATAAAGGGATAGATAGATAGATAGATAGATAGATAGATAGATAGATAGATAGATAGATAGATAGATAGATAGATATACAGTAGGTAGGTAGAAAGAGTGTGAGTGTAGAGGTAGGTAGAGGGATAGGGAGAGAGAAATAGAAAGAGCTAGAGAAATACAGTAGATCGGGAGAGAGAGAGTAGGTAGGTTGGTAGGTAGAGGGATAGAGAGAGAGAAACAGAAATACAGTAGATAGGGAGAGAGAGAGAGTAGGTAGGTAGGTAGGTAGATAAAGGGATAGAAGAGAGAGAAATAGAAATACAGTAGGTAGGTAGGGAGACAGAGTGTAGGTGGGTAGGTAGGTAGAGGGATAGAGAGAGAAATGCAGTAGTTAAGGAGGGAGAGAGTACGTAGATAGGTAGGTAGATAAAGGGATATATAGAGAGAGTGAAATAGATAGAGAAATGCAGTAGGTAGGTAGGGAGAGAGAGTATGTAGGTAGGTAAGTAGGTAGAGGGATAGAGAGAGAGAAATAGACATAGAGAGAAATACAGTAGATAGGTAGGTGTTTCTGCTGGCACAGCACTTGATCAATGTAATCCTCATCAATCAGTTAAAGAGCTTTCCAAAAGGGAAAAAAAGGATTTTGCACTCTGCAAACCTCTCAAAAACGGCCCGTTTTTCACGAAAATGGGCCCATTCCCACCCCCAAAAACGGCATGAATAGCCTTGGGGGGACTTCCAGAGTGCTGCTGGGGGCTTGGAGGGGGACAGAAAACGGCCCATTTTTTGCTCATTTCTGCTCTCCCCAGCCCCCAGCAGCTCTCTAGAAACCTCCATAAGGGTATGCACAGCCATTTTGGTGAAGGGGGCAGGGCTTCAGGAGGCAAAAATTGCTGTATTCGGTCTATAAGATGCACCCAGATTTTTAGCCTCTTTTTTGAGGAAAAAAAGGTGTGCCTTTTACTCCAAAACTACGGTAACCAAAGTTTCTAATCACTATCAAACTATCAAAGTATTAATTTAATCTTAAACAATATTATTACAAGTGTTAGTATTACTGTTATTATATTATTAGAGAAGGTAAAATCAATAGGAAGGCAATGGAGAATTATAAAGGCTAAACATGAATGCTGATACAGAAGGCTATATAATTACTTTATATTGTTATTTTTGTTTTTTGTTTTGTTGTGTTTTTCTTTCTGTTTTTAAAGGTAAAAATGTTTAATAAAAACTATTTTAAAAAGAACAAAATAAAACTAGACAACAATTTCAAAACCAAGGGGTAGATTTAGCTTGGTGGCCATATCTGCAAATACAATCAAGATACGGGAAAGATGTAAAAACATGTTTTTTTTCTAATAAAGAATCAACAACACTTGATAAGATATTATTAGGGATAGATGAAAAACACACAGACACACACACAGACAAATAAATAAATAAATAAATAATAAATAAATAAATAAATAAATAAATAAATAAATAAATAAATAAATAAATAAATAAATAAATAAATAAATAAATAAATAAATAAAATGGAAGAGGAACAAGCCAAAGAACAATGATTGTATGGGCAAATTTTTTTGGTTACTGATAGAATTAGATAAATGGCAAAAACGTTTGGATATGAACTATAAGCTAACAATGATTACTGCATATAAGGAAAATCTGTATAAAATGTTTTATAGGTAGCATTTACCACTGGCAAGATTGGCAAAAATGTTTAGTAATATGTCTACCAAATGTTGGAAAAGTAATCAGACGCTAGGTAGTTATTATCATTTGTGGTGGACTTGTATGAAAGCAGGAAAATATTGGAAAATACATACTTGGTTGGAAAAGATGATTAAGCAACATATAGATCTGAAACCAGAAATATTTTTGTTGGATATAATGCTGGAGGATTATGAAAAAGGGACTATATATTTAGTTTTGTATTTGCACAATATTGGAAAACTGAGAACACTTCTTCAGATGAGGATGTAATTCAAAAAATATTAGACTGTGCAGAGATGGATAGATTGGCTTTAAAAATAAAAGACAAGACACAGAATATTACTTGACATGGAATAGATTTTATGTGTGGTTAGAGATAAGAGGTAGAAATTAGATTAAGAAAGATTATTGCTATGTATGAATTAAATATAAATATGGTTTATAATTATAAATATGCCAGTATAATTAACAGAATTATGAATATACTAATGTAAAGAGAAATTGAGCTAAACTATTCTGTTATATTATTACTATTGTTACCAGTATATCTGTTAATATTTCATTTTGTTCTCTCTTTGTTTTTCTTTTGCAAATGATATACCCTGACAATACCCTGTATTCAAATGTTTATGAAGGGGGAAAAAGAAAAAAGTGGAGATTCTCAACATTTTTTCTTTAAGTCAATAATGTACTTGGTTAATATGAAAACTTGGGATGGGAACAAGAAATAAAAAACATTTCTGTTTGTGGTGCCTTGAGAAGCTGAGGTGAATATTAAACGGACACGACAAAACAATAATGACTTGCAGTACTTACGGCATGTTTTTGTTTTTGTTTGAAAACAATTTGGCATATACTGTATTTGTAGCAAACAAGTTTATAATGGTACTTGAAGAAAAAAATAGACTTGCAGCAGTGAGAGGCCATATTTCAGCTTTTCAAAAAGATTTATTACACAAAACAACAAAAAGTAATTACCAAAGGAATTGACAGAATACATTTCTACAAGGAGAAGAAAACAGGAAAGAAAGAAAGCCCAGTGAATAAGAATGTCGACAAGAAAGAAGAAACATGAAAGATAGGACTGTTCAAGCGTTCAAAAGAGTTGCTTTATAAACCATTTAAAACTCAACATGGGGAGGCTCACTAACTTTTCCTCCCTGAAGCATTAAAGCAGCTGCATGCTTTTGGAAAGTTTATGTGTCTGCATTGAAATTCTAACACTCAGAAGTCCAAATATTTTGAGTACATGGAGGCTGATAAATTAGCTTTCCTGAATAGAAATAGCATAACAGTTATTCAGAGTTTATTAATTGTTTTGTTATTAGATCCAGGTTGTTTATGGCAATAATCAGCAATACAATGTGAAACAGTATTTGGTAACTACCATGCATTTTGTTCAGTGATATAAAATAATATTATCAAAATTTAAGAATAGCAACTTAGAAAATATCTTGACAAAATTTTAAAGTAGTGTTTTGATTGCTCTTTTGTTTTAATCAACTGAAGGTCCTTGTATTGACCTTTAATTATTCTAGTCTGTTCAAATTGAATCTCAAATCATTAAAAGTGTCTTCATATCTAAAATCATCTACTGATGCTCTTCAGATCATGTACAATTGGAACATATTATGATTGAGTGTGGTTGTAAATGCCCACCTCAACCCTTTTGGAACTGCTGCTGGAGATGACCATCTGCCATAATATATTGTTCTTTAGGAAGCATAAACTTCCTTAATCTCTCAGGCTTTGTATTATTCTAATATTTAATCTATCTATTCCTCTTCCTCCTTCTGATTAAACTTGAAAAATAAATGTTTTGTGGAATCTTTTATGAGTTGGAATGAATACTTTCCCCTAAGAAACCACAGTTGGTCAGCTAGTACCCCTGGTACTTACAAAGGCTTCCACACATCACATTCTCAATTACACAGTTCTGAATGATGTGAATTAAAAATTCTGGAGAATACTTAACTGGAATATCAGTTGTCTGCTGTCACAGCCACCTGGCTGCATTTAATCATAGACTGAAAGTCTTTATGAGATTAATTTTGTGTCATCAATAAAGTTAAATTCAAGATCTTGGAGGTATCATCTTATTTTCCTGCTGAATTTCATCAAAGCCAGCAATCTCAACTTTGGTTGCTATGTAACAATAACCTGCTAGATAGAAGAAGCTTTATAAAGTGATATTTAGTGTGAACATTTTCCCTGCTTACTCTTAAGATTTTCTATTACTTTCTGCTGGAAAGGTCAGAATGAAAGGGCTAGGGATAAAAAGGAAGATGACATCAAAAGTATAAATGGGTCAGATTTGCAGAGGTACTTGTCCCAGGATCAGAATTATATGTGTCAAGATGAATGCAAATGATTAAATGAAGCATTCAAAGAAAACTACACTATTTTTCTTCTTTTTAAATACCCTGCCAGATAACACATATTAATATTAGTAACTTGTAACTTATAGATGAACAAAACATGAACTTCTGTTACACTTTTCTGTTAAACATGGAGGGATTTTTAGATTTATCGTAACTATGAGCAATTATGTTCAAACTGTCAGTTATAAGTGATTCTAAATAATATTCATTGTACATTAATATATGTATAAGAACTGTATAAACATGCACAATATTGGTGACAATATAATATCTTTGTATACTATTATACTATCATCAATATCTTACGAGAAAATAAGGTATATGCTCACATATATCACATTTTAAATTCGCCAAATTTCAACTGGCTACAATAAAATAAATATGTAAATTATAAAATCAATTTAATAATAACACTTTGGTATCTTCATAAAAATGAGTGATAATGTAATTTTTGAAAATGTATAAACATTGATCTGGGAATGGAGTTTCAATTCTGTTTTTTATGTACAGTTAATCTGTTTAGGATAATAGGTTCAGTGGTGGTATTCAAATTTTTTTACTACAGGTTCTGTGGGCAGGGCTTATTTGGTGGATGTGATTTGATAGTCATATGATGGCAGGCGTGGGTTGATGGTCATGTGGTGGCAGGCGTGGGTTGATGGTCATGTGACCAGGTGGGGGTAGCTTAGTGCTCATGTGATTGGGTGGGCATGGCTGGTTGGTCATGTGACTGGGTGAGCGTAGCTGATTGGTCATGTGACTGTGTGGGTGTGGCTGATTAGTCATGTGATTGGGTGGGAATGGCCAACTTGAAATCACTCACGTCAAGGGGCGCCTTGCCTGGCCTCTCCTCACTCAAAGGCCTTAACGAGATAAAAATTCCCTGTCTATTTACTTACTACTACTGAACATCCAAAATATACTATTTAATCCTATGTATAAATGCCATATGTGTACATACATATTACATAGTATAGAGTGTTATAGGCAGGGAAAAGATACATTATCTACTATATATACTGTATGTGTATGTACACACAAACACATACCTCTTATAAAACTACACATTCAACTTCACTTACTGCATTTGGAAAAACACACCAGAGTCCACTTTCTGACACACATTTAACTATAACTTCTGTACATTAGAACATTACACACGCCTTCAGATGTTCTTCCCTAGCTTGCACATGACTATTAGAGCCAGGAGATGTCATGGATTGAGTAAAATGCGAAACTCACTTAACAACGTTCTTGCTTAGTAACCAAAATTTTGGGCTCAATTGTGGTCATAAGTCAAGGACTATCTCTGCCTTTCTCTCTTTCTCTCCCTCTTTCTTTTTTCTTGTCTCTCTTCTCAATCTCTTTCTCTCACATACATTTTAGGAATCACATCTAAAGGACCTCTAGAAGTCTTGTTCCAAACTGATTGTACTCTGGGATAAAAGCTTTAGCTCAGATTCGTTAACTTGACTTGATCCCATTTAGAGAATTTAGTTTTTTTTAAAGAATGTGGAAATGAGCAAAACAATATAGGAGAGAGGGAGGGAGGGAGAGGGGGAGAGAAGAGGGAGAGAGAGAGAGAGAGAGAAAGAAGAAAAAAAAAGTTCAGTTCTTAATCAAATGTATCTTCTTAATATAGTAGTAATAATGTATTAGAATATTTCCTTTCTCCCTCCCTTCCTCCCTTCCTAAAAAAAATATTTGAGGCCACATTAAATCCTCCCTTCCTCCCTCCCTCTCCCCTCCCCTCTCTTTCCTATCTCCTTCCTTCCATCCCTCCTTCCATCTCATTCCCAGCTCCTTCCTTCCCTCCCCTCTCATTCCCATCTCTTCCTCCCTCCCCTCTCATTTCCATTTCATTCATTCCTTCCTCCCCTCTCATTCCTATCTCATTCCCAGGCCCCTCCCTCCCTCCCAAATTGTTGGGGTCACATGTAATCCTGAGGGCCAACATACAGAACTCTGCAAACTTCACCACCAAATTATAATTTTAAAATTAATGCTGATCACAAGGAGGCAATGATAAAATGCTTGCCATCACCTGGGTGGGGGGAGCTGACCGGCACTGACATTAAGCCGCCGGGACAGTTGACGCTCACACAGGCCTGCATGTGCCTCCACAGCTGATTGCCGCTGGTAGAAGGCCACTTGAACAGCAGACATTTACAGGGCTGATCCCTGGTGCGGGGGAAGACACTGTGAACCAGGAATGGGTCTGGCAGAAGAAGCTGAAGCTGCCAGATGCTGGCTACGGGGATTGGGCTGGGATTTGGGTGTGGCTGAGAGGTGACAGCTGCCAGTGCTGACTTTATACCTATTAGGACTCATTCATGTCGGTTCTCAGCCATTAAACGTATTGAAGCTTGTTTGTGTGAGTGGTTTGCCAGCTGAATTCTGTGTTTCCTTGGCTGGGCTACGGATGGGTGAGACCATCCAAGGCAGCTCTTTGGCCAATTGCAGTGGTTCATCACCCACTGGCTGGGCTGACCCAGAAGCATCACAGATGTGATGCGTGACCTGACCTCGGAAGACAAGGCATGGGGGACTGCTGGAAAGGCCGCATGGAAAGCAAGCATGGCAGGGCCACGGAGAAGGGAGCAGGCTTCTAGCTCCCTTCCCTGCATCCAGGAGGCCCTGACATGCTTACCTGCCTTCCATGTGGCCTTACCGGCAGTTTCCATGGCCAGACCCGCTTGCCTGCCTTCACAAGCTGGCCATGGGGATGCCAGGAAGACCACGTGGAAGGCAGACAAGCATGTCAGGGCTTCCCGGCCTCGGGAAGGGAGTAGGGGAGGCCTTTGCAAGTGGGCCTGGCCATGGAGATCACCGGGAAGGCCTCAAGGAAGGGAGTGACTGGGTGGGGCAAGCCGAGCAGGAAGCAGGACAAGTGTTGGGCGGGCAGGGTGAGCAAGCGGCAACTGGGCAGGGAGAGTGAATGGTGACTGGGTCACTGGTTCAGGGTTGTGTCCAGCCAGAGGTTGCTACAGGTTCAGTAACCCAGCACAAATTGCCACTATTGGTTTGCGCGAACCAGTGCAAACTGGATGAATAACACCTCTGAATGGGTTCTATACTATTAGTGTCCTTTCTAGTTAAAATACTACTAATTTTCATTCTGTTAGAGACACACTATTGAAAAACATCTTGAATATATTAAGGGAACATTACTGACAAAATGTTATTACATTATCAGATAGGTAGGTTCAGCAACATTAGATGAGTTTGCATTCTAAAATTAACTGTATAGATGTTTCATAACTGTATTAATAGTCTGATTTAGTGAAGAAGAAAGGCAAAGAAATTTTAAGTAAAAATACTATTTATGTGCTACTGACCAAATAAGATATAGTTGCTTCTAATTTAGGCTTTTCTTGTGGAAATCATTGCATTTCAATCAATTCCATAATTAGAGGAACTGTTCTGCATGACTTACAAAGGTGCCATTGCTATAGCAAAAGCTGTGTTTGTTGTGAAATATAGGTGGTAACTTGGAAGACCAAAATTCAGCTTGGGTATTGGATTTAATATATACATAGTAATTCATATATAACCTTTAAAAATACTTTTTGTAGAAATAAGTTAAAACTGATCAGAAATCCCTGTCCTATATTATGTTCTCATGCTTTCATTTGGTAATAGTGTTTTATAACATCAATTTGGGCCTATTCCATAAAGACATGTACACATTTTTTTTTTAGATTGGCCTGGAATATATATTGCTCAGCTGCCTGTATTTTTGAATGAGGAGCTACTTGTTTACAGAACAATCAATTTATCTGGAATTGTGAAATCAAATAAAATTAATTTTGAACCTCAGCTTTTGATATTGACTCCTGTTCCTCTCAATGTTAAAACAGGAGCAGATGTCTGTATAATTCCCCAGGATTATTTAAGGTAATTTACAATTCAAATTTTGGCTTCATTAGGTGTGATTGTTTATTGTGTTTATATAATTTCAAATTGAGAGTCTAATTGATAACAAAAACAATAATTGTAGCAAGTAATGAATTTCAACTAATTTAAACCTTTTCTCATTAACGTACAAAAATATTATATGTGGATATTTGAAATTATGCCAATTAGTTGACATTTGAAATTATTTCATAAATATTCAAACATATGGGGTGCCATATATTGTCATTTTTTAAACTATTGGTTGGGTCAGGTATTCATTGTTACTTTTAGCACGAATCATTATTAGATTATTTTCATTAGTCACCAAGCAAATTAAACAAATTTGATTTTTAAAAAAATGCAGGGAGCCATGATATAGAAGAAAAAACATAAACTTTATATTGCTTGTGCATGTTATTTCTGTTTTCAGTAAAATTCATAATCTTGTTCTTTTCTTTTTTAATTTGTTATCTGCAGTATCTTACATTTTTTAGTTTGTGAGCTGCTTGAAGTCGTTATGGAATTAAGTGGCACCAAGTCTAATAAATAAATGGGAAAAACATTAAAATGCCTTAAATCTAAAACATGTTTAAGAGATTAATAGGAGTACTTATGACCTTAGTATAATACAGTAGAAAATCAGTTTGGTATTGTAGTTAGGGCTAATTAGGCTAGAAACCAGGAGACTGTGATGTTTTAGTCCTACCTTAATCTGTAGAGATTCTCAGTCATCCAGGTCATGGTTGTCTCAAAGGTGGTTTTTCAGGAGGCAACTGGACTTTGTTTTTTCTTTTGAAGATGTTTAGCGTCTCATCTAAGAAGCTTCTTCAGCTGAAGACACAGATAAACCACCAACTACTTCAATGACCCACTAAAAGAATACAGATTACCAACTGTCTGCAAGGAATATAAATCCTTCCATTTCTCACCATCCAATCAGAGCTGAAAAAGTTTCTTGGATGAGAAGCGAAACGTCTTCAAAGATAAACAAAGAAGTCCAGTTGCTTCCTGAAAAACCACCTTTGGGACAGTCTTACCTTAGGCACAAAGCCAGGTAGGTGACTTTGAGCCTGTCACTCTCTTAGAAGAAAGAAATAGCAAACCAGTTCTGAAAAACCTTGCTAGAAATTGTCCAAGGAATTGCCAGGAGTCAACATTGACTCAAAAGGCACCAAAAAGCAACAACAGCATAGTAAGTAGAGGTAACGGGATATTAAAAGTAATAAAACAAAATTACTATATAATAGCTTACGAATGAATAGTGAAATTATTGTGAATTGAATGATTACATAGACACATAAATTTGTGTATATGTAAAAGTGTAAAAGTAAAATCATATATCGATCAATGATATTTGTGGCAGGCGAAAATTTAGACACAATGTAAGTAACTTGAACAAAATAAAGTTGTACATGACTGATGAGAGAAATTTTACAAATCTAGTGGTTTTAGTGTTATAGTGTGACAGCAAGGAACAAATGACATTGTTCTTAAGGCAAAAAGAACTTTGTTTGCAAGTGGCAATGTAAAGATGGAGCCTAAGTTACTGTAAAATGTGGGCTGAGGTCACAGGGAAGAAACACAAAGTAAATGGGAAATGTTGATCTGCAAAAAGCATATTAAAGTTTCCAATAATGCAAAAGGCAACACATTAGAATACAAAGAAAGAATATATAAAAAGTTCTGCAAAGTGATGGGCAGGTGATGTTCATTACATAGTTAAGATCTTCTGCTTGTATACTGCTGGTTATAGTGGCTACTAACCCTTGGTATAACCAAAACTGCAGATCGATATTGACATGCACAATCCTTTTTTTTATTATAAAGAATTAAGTGTAGGCAGAATGGACACTTGATGTGTTAAAACTCCTTTTGTAAAATCAATAGGTCTGTTATTGTCTTATATAAGTTTCATAAGCTGCATTCTGAGGCAACATTTCAACCCTGAGGTACAAATATTCTCCTTTATTGATAGTGGATTCTCCGCTGCTATAAATTGCCCTCCCATTCTACCATCAGTGCATATGGTAGCCTATGTAAGATATAAAGAATGTAATTATGTAGGCATCTTAAAAACACTGGCATTTTCAAAAGTTGTAGTAATTGTTTAGGCTTTGGTGAATGGTAATGTCCTTTGGTGAATGGTAAAGTCCTCAGTAATTACCATCTTGGATCAATCAAGCAAAGAAACATCTGCTAGGCAATTCTAGGCTGTCCAATATAACATTTTTTGTTACTCCCTTTCTGCCTCCTTTAGAAAAAATATTATTAATGAGACAAAACAAATGGTTGAGGTTTGTGTTAATTCTTTTAATCTTCATTTATTTCTTATTTTACTTTGCCACATTGTTAATTATTTCCTAGTAAGCATCATCAGTTGACTTAAATTAACATTTTATAATGAGGCATCTTAAATGTTAGCAGTACATATATTATTAGTGTCCTAATATTTTCCTTAAGATCAAATAACAATTATTTTAAAATCTAGGACAGACTATTGGTGTCATCTTTTACTTCAATTACAGTACTGAATCTAAATTTGTTTAGTGGAGACTCAAGGAAAATTATCTAGGTAGCTTTTATTCTCTAAATTACACTGATTTATTTACCAAATTTGGATGCCATCCAATTTGAGAACATCTCTGATTGGCTTACCCTAAGAAATAGAAAACCATAAAAAGAAAATAATGTATGCATAGACAAATGTACTCCCTATAAGATAAAACACAACCATCAGGAGAACACCCAAGTTCTTAAAGACTTTCAGAATATCATCATGGTGGAAACCAACTGCATCTCTAGAGATGGTTGGGATATTCCACAGGGCAGGAACCACAACAGTGGAAGCATACTGAGTCCTGATGTATGACTTTATTTGAAGGGCCAAAAGTGATTCAATTCAGCCTGGTTTTTCTTGGAGGGGTAAATGCCACGGGAGAGACTTGATCCTTCCAATAATCTGACCCTATATTTTTCCTTGTTCTTACATATTTGGGTCAGTTACATTATTTCTTAGATATTGGCAATAGAAGGAATTCAAAGAATGATTCAACATTGCATTGCTGAATCATTTTGCATTGTTTTTGATACTTTGAACCTAAGTTTCTTAAATCATGTGGAATTGCACCATTCAAAAAGGAGGAAAATAAATCCACTGAATTGACCTTGACTACACCAGAAGTTGTTCTTTGGGCCAAACGCTGAATACAATTCCAAGCTCTAATTCAAGATAAGTGGAATTAGAACTCAACAAAGGAAAATTAACACATTATTATATTATACCATGTAGGCTACTTCACTTTATATTTTATTGTTTAGGAACCTAGAAATGTAAAAGTATAATTAAAAATACATAAAGTTAAATATAACTTTTAGTAACTTTCCTTTAGATCTAGCTATTTTAACAGAGATCTTTATTGATAACTTACATTTCACTGTGTGTTTTTCCTTTTAAAATTACTGTTTTAGACTAATGATGAGATAGGTGTCAAATTTAATAAATTATTAATTTAAGTCCTGTTATTTTGAAATTTCATGTCTTACTCTCTCGGTTTTTTAACAGGCCATCCGTTTTACAAGTTGAAATTCCAGAATTTGATTTTGAAGATTATGATGGTGGTGGTGATACTAGTGTTCAACAGAGACATCCCTTAACAGTGCACTTTCCAGAAGGCAATAGAATTGAAATAACACCAGAAGGAAACTGCATTGGATTCAGCTGCCACATCAATTTCATTTCTTCAAAGCCACTGTCTTTTTTGAAGAATTTATTCTTTGTCGATGAAGAAAGAAATAGGTAGCTGCAATATGACTTTTTAGATAATTAAGTAACTTAACACATTTCAGGGCTCAACATTACTTACTTATATGAAATTATATGCATAATTTGAAATGTTTTATGTACCCATATTTTAATGTTAAAGTACTAACAATTTTGGCTAGTATAAAATAAATAATTTAATACTACTTTAGAAGAGTGTCAGCATATACCATCTGCTATAGGTTTTTGTTCAAAAGTTAGTATATAGAAAGAAATACATGAGGGGAATTATTCATTCTCTCTGTGATATAACAAGCTTGAGTTAGAAGTGAGTTAGAAGTGAAACAGTAGTAGTGACGTATATAGAAACTCCATTTGAGCTTTAAATTGAATGATTAGAGCAATAAAACTTTATCATTACAGTTATCCAAGATCAAAAAGTATATATAAGGTGGTCAAAATCCATCACTAATTACTGATCATGAATTGAACTAGGAAAAAAATATTAATAAATTCACTGTAAGTGTAGTTGTTATTACAAGGAAATCAGTATCATGGGGGAGATAAGTACATTTGAAAGATCAAAATAGGAAGTGTCACATAATATTTCAGTTTTTTTAAAAAAATACATTAGCAATAGCAATAGCAGTTAGGCTTATATACCACTTCATAGGGCTTTCAGCCCTCTCTAAGTGGTTTACAGAGTCAGCATATTGCCCCCAACAATCCGGGTCCTCATTTTACCCACCTCGGAAGGATGGAAGGCTGAGTCAACCCTCAGCCGGTGAGATTTGAACCGCCGAACTGCAGCTAACAATCAGCTGAAGTGGCTGCAGTACTGCACTCTAACCACTGCACCACCTTGGCACATTTAACTTAAAATGCAGTGAAAAGCAGTTTTGGTTTCCCAGCTTCCAGCTAGTCAATTTATTTACAATGATTTTACATTCCACAGTGAACAGTGCTATTATGTGCCAGTGAAACCTGGCTGGGCCCGGAGGGAGGAGTCCCCCTCGTAGAGATGTGCCCAGAAGGCTTTCAGGTGCTCCATCAGCCGAGAGCCCAGGGAAGGGGTGGAGGTGTGGCTATTGTTATCCGAGAGTCTCTAGTACCTCGTAGGATCCCTGCTCCGGAGCTTGTCGGGTGTGAGTCCCTACTGGTGAAGTTGGACCTCAAGGGTCAAGTGGGTTTGCTGTTAACGTACCTGCCTCCCAACAGTGTTGCAGCAGCCCTCCCCTTGCTCCTCGAGTCAGTAGCCGAGCTGGCAGTTGAGTTCCCCAGGCTTATGGTTCTGGGGGACTTCAATTTGCCTACGCTCGGTGAACACTCTGATGGAGCACAGGAGTTCATGGCTTCCATGACAGCTATGGGCTTGACCCAGGTAATTCGGGGCCCAACCCATTCAGCGGGTCACACGCTCGACCTCTTATTTCTCTCGGAGCAGTGTATTTGTGATCTTGGTCTGAGGGGCAGTGAGATCATACCCCTGTCGTGGTCAGACCATTGCGTACTGAGGCTTGACTTTCGGAGGCCAAACCTCCACTGTAGGGAGGAGGAACCGACCAGATGGTTCCACCCCAGGTGACTTATGGATCCCTTGAGGTTCCAGACGGAGCTTGGGGCTATTCCTGATACTCTCGCCCACAGTCCGGTGGAGACCCTGGTTGCTGCCTGGAACTCGGCAGTGACGGGGTCCCTTGACCGGATTGTGCCACTACGGCCGCTCCGAGGCTGTGGATCCAGGAGACCCCCTTGGTTCACCGAGGAACTCCGGGAGAGGAAGCGCCGGAAGAGACGCCTAGAGCACTCGTGGAGATCCAACAAATCCGAATCGAGCCGAGCACTTTTAACATCGTGCATCAAGGATTACATCAGGGCAATTAGGACGGCAAAAAGATCTTATATTGCCACCTTGATTGCCTCCGCCGAGTCGCGCCCAGCCGCCCTGTTTAGGATAACCCGTTCCCTCCTAAATAGGAGGGATACGGGGGACCCCTTGCAGGGTAGGGCTGAAGAGTACGTCCAGTTCTTGGCGGACAAAGTTGCTCGGTTTCGGTCGGAGTTGGACTCCGGTTCTGCAGATCCAGCCGAGGCACAAGGGGATAATCTGGTAGACCATCGCTGGGTTGAGTTTCAGGATGTTGCCCCTGGGGACGTGGACAAGGCCATGGGAGCTGTGAGTGCCTCCACATGTGTACTGGACCCGTGCCCCTCCTGGCTGGTTGTCAACAGCGGGGAGGTGACACGGGGCTGAATCCAGGCGGTTGTTACCGCCTCCCTGAAGAAACCATCTTTGGATCCAGCCGTTCTTAACAATTACCGTCCAGTCTCCAACCTACCCTTTGTGGGGAAGGTTGTTGAGAAGGTGGTGGCCTTTCAGCTCCAGCGGGACTTGGAGGAAGCCAGCTATCTTGACCCATTCCAGTCCGGCTTCAGACCTGGCTACAGCACAGAAACCGCTTTGGTCGCATTGACCGATGACCTTTGGAGAGCCAGGGATCGAGGCCACGCCTCCATCCTGGTTCTCCTTGACCTCTCAGCGGCTTTCGATACCATCGACCATGGTATCCTTCTGCGACGACTGCGGGAGGTGGGGGTGGGAGGCACTGTTTTGCAGTGGTTCTCCTCTTACCTCTCGGACAGGTCGCAGTCGGTGTTAGTTGGGGGACAGAGATCGAACCCTAGGCCCCTAACATATGGGGTGCCGCAGGGTTCGGTCCTGTCTCCCCTACTTTTCAACATCTACATGAAACCGCTGGGCGAGATCATTCGGCGGCACGGGATAAAATACCACCAATATGCGGACGATACCCAGCTGTATCTGTCCGCCCCGTGCCAACTCAATGAAGCGGTGGACATGATGAGCCAGGGACTTGAAGCTGTTAGGGACTGGATGAGGGCTAACAAACTTGTGCTCAACCCGGATAAGACCGAGTGGCTGTTGTGTTTCCCTCCCGCCAATTTGGCAAATATTCCATCTCTCAGGCTGGGGGGTCAAACGTTATACCCCTCAGACAGGGTCCGCAACTTGGGAGTCCTCCTGGACCCACAGCTGACTTTCGAACACCATTTGTCAGCTGTGACCAGGGGGGCATTTGCCCAGGTTCGCCTGGTACACCAGTTGCGCCCCTACCTGAGCCGGGAGGCTCTCACAACAGTCACTCGGGCCCTTGTGACCTCTAGGCTGGAGTACTGCAATGTGCTCTACATGGGGCTGCCCTTGAGGAGTATTCGGCGACTTCAGCTAGTCTAGAATGCAACTGCGCGAGCGATTGTGGGTGCACCTCGCTTCACCCACGTAACACCCATCCTCCGCGAGCTGCGCTGGCTACCTGTCGATCTCCGGATACGCTTCAAGGTGCTACTTGCCACCTATAAAGCCCTTCATGGTAGTGGATCTGGATACTTGAGAGACCGCCTACTGCCGATCACCTCCACACGACCCATTAGATCTCATCGTTTAGGCCTCCTCCGAGTTCCATCCGCTGGCCAATGCCGACTGGCCACCACGCGGAGGAGAGCCTTCTCGGTGGTAGCCCCGACCCAATGGAACGATCTCCCCGTGGAGCTTCGTACCCTCACCACCCTCCAGACCTTCCGCACAGCCCTTAGAATCTGGCTATCCCGTCAGGCCTGGGGCTAAAGATTGTAACCCGCCCGAATGGTATGAATGTTGCGTTTTAATCATGTATTGTCTTATATGTAAAAGTCTGTCCCCCCCTTCCTTTTGATTGTGAGCCGCCCTGAGTCCCCCCAGGGAAAAGGGCGGCATATAAATAAACAATCCAATCCAATCCAATCCAAACAGTTCTTCTCCCTCCTAGAATGACATATATTATAAAAGTAATGGTGACAAACATGTTTTATTTTCTTTCAAGCATTTTTCATATATAATGCAGTGTATGCAGTTCTGCATGGAGGCCAGGACAGTGAGGAAACAGAATTTAATTATAAAATTCTGCTAAAGACTAGGAAATACTCCACTAAATTTTTAATGAAAGCTGTTCTATTTTTAGATTCTCACTTCAAGTGTCTGCAACCGCAGAGAATTGCCTTCTTACAGTGTATCCCTATTTGGCTTGTCATCTTACAAACCAACAAATTGTCTTGGAAAGTGGTGAGCAGTTTCTGATTTGTTTTTATAGTATTCTGATTAGTATTGCTTCAAATATTTGACAAATTTAATGTAGTATATCGACTCTGTTTCTTTTATTGTTTTTGATCACCAAAAATCCTTAGATTCTACACAAAGTACATCCTGATGCTTGGATGAGTGAGACAGGACTGAAAGTTATAAAAGTAGATTTGAAGCGTAATAAATGACTGAGAATGCTAAATTAAGGCTGGTAGAAATGAAAGTGGGACGGAATAAGAAATAAATAAGCTTGCTATACACAAAGTTTAGAATGGATGTTAAAATTACGTTTTCTAGTTCCAAAACAATGATTAATCTACTTTTTCTACAATGCTAAAACGTAATGCAGAAATATAAAATAAGGATCAGTTTGTTTAAATGAAATGAATTTGATGTATCTTAATAATTTTAAGTATTT
The DNA here is from genome assembly GCF_051295495.1 of Thamnophis sirtalis. Lineage (NCBI taxonomy): Eukaryota > Metazoa > Chordata > Lepidosauria > Squamata > Natricidae > Thamnophis > Thamnophis sirtalis. The sequence goes on from NW_028261388.1 coordinate 63,220,779, forward strand.
CACAGCTAATTTTAGTCTAATACTTTAGCATTAGTGTTAAAAGAATTTTCACTAATTGAAATAGTTCTTTTTTCTTCTTAATTGCTAAGAAAATTTATATTCTTACTTTCAAAAATTCCAAATTATTTTCTTAGAAGTTTAGTTCCCTAACATACTTAGATTTTAAGAATTTGTCATGAATGTGATGGTTTAGTATTAGCTTAGGCTACTTTGAATTCATATTTGTGTATAATATACCGTTAAATATTTTAGAATGTACTTTTAGAATGAACTGAATCTTTTATGATGATTTTTGTGTGTGTTTTCATCATACAGATTCTAGTAAGATAATTTACAGCACTGGGGATACTTTACAACATCCATGCTATATTCCTGGAACATGTATACAGTCTTCTTCCAGTATTTTTGATCCAGTTACCAACTCTGATTATGAAAATTCTGTTTCAGGTATAATTTACAAATGAGCTCTAAAATGAAGGAATGACTGAGAGATATGGTTGAGCTTCTCAAAAGTTATTTGAAGATAGTAAATTATGTGCTTTTCTCTTAAGACTTGCAGCTGGATATAAATGGCATAATTGTTGAACAAATGAGATATTTATTTGGCAGGCCTGATTTATATAGCAAACAAACGTTCATTCATCAGATTTTAATTTGCTCATTTTCAAATAATTCCATCTTTGGAACTAAAGATGCTAAATAACTTTTCAATAAGTAGTTTTGATTGTGATATACCAAAATAGTATAATATAATTCTTCACAATGGATGTTAAAAATTATATTGAAAGTACCAGTTGTATTTTTATGTCACATTAATATTAATATCTGGAAGAACAATGAAAAATGGTTTCTTTGGAAGATTTCTGCCAAAGAAAATTATATAAAAGAAAGTACTGTTCAGGTACCATCTGGTATTTAATTCAAAACCAGTTCTTTGAATCTTGCTTGGGAATTATTAATGAGCCAGTGGAACTGATCCGAAAAAAAAATGAAGCTTATTTGTTTTTTTAATAGTTTCAAAGGGAGACCAATATAGAATGATTTATAAAGACAATTAATAATAATAAGTAATAAGTAATAAAGACAATTAAGACATGGCTCATCATAGCTAAATCAGAACATTTCATAAAATATTAATATTGGAACACCAAATCTTATTTTGTGCAAAAGACCTTCTGGCAAGAAACAAATTGCTAGGCCCTTCACTAGATCTAAGAATATTTCATAGTGAAGGATCAGAGTGAATATAAACACTTCTAATACCAGCTGAAGATTCAAACTGAGATCAAGACTGGAAGCACCGCAATGAGACAGACTGGAAATAGCGGGCTCCATGGAGTTCCGTGAAATCCAGGGCTGACAAACCGTTGCAGGGAATTAAATTTAAGGGATGCATGGAGCCAGATAAATTTTTTTTTAAAGTACACTTTCTTTTCCCATCCACACAATTTGTGATCCTGAATCGATATGGCATGGATGAACCCAGAATTGATCAATAACATAGAAGATATTTCGCCAAATACATGGGCAGACCACAATCCACTAATGGTAAAATGGAAATGTCAGAGGAAAAAATTCAGATGGATGCTAAATCAGAGAATTGTAAAAGAAAAGTCATATATACAAACGATGGAGAAGGAATTAGATATTTTCTTTAAGGAAAACAAGAAAGATCAAACAACACTACAAAACCTATGTGATACCACAAAAGCCTATGTGCGGTGTATAACAATAGCATATACGGCAAGGAGAAATAAGGAAAAAAGGAAACAGCAAACACTATTACAGGAGAAGCTTAAAGAGTTGAAGACCATGTTGCAGAAAGAACTACAAAATATTAAAATCAAAGAGAGAGATTTGGTGAAACACAAAATCAATCTAACACTTCAAGAAGAAATGATACGCAATATAAAAATGGTGAAACAAAACTATTTTGAAACAGCAAATAAACTAGGTAGATGGCTGGCCCACAAATTGAAGAAAGAAAAAAACCAAAAACTAGCACAGCAATTACAGGACAAACATGGGAATTTTTCCATAAGAAAGACAGAAGAAAAAAAATGTATAATCCAAAAAATTTTTAAAACTCTATACAGTCAGGAAAATATTTCAGAAAAAGAAATCCAAAATTATTTACAAGAGAGAAACCTACGAAGTATTTCAGAGGAAGCAAGAGAAATGCTAAAGGAAAAAATAACTCTACAGAGATGAAGGAGGCAATAAAGAGACAAAAAAAATCAACAATAAATCACCAGGACCAATGGGATCCCCGCAGAGATATATAAAAAATTTCAAGAAACTTTTGAGGAAATCATGTTAGAATTGTATAATGAAGTACTGGAACAAGCAAAATTGCCAAGTTCATGGACAGAGGCATTTATAACATTAATTTCAAAAGAAGAAACAGATAATCAATTGATCCAAAACTATACGCCAATCTCGCTGCTAAATGCTGACTATAAAATATTTATGACGATCATCGCGGAAAGACTTTAAAAAATATTAAATAAAATTATTCATTCGGATCAAAACAGATTCCTACCCAAGAGACAATTAAGAAATAATACAAGAATTATAATGAATGTATTAGAATATTATCAAGCTCATCCAGAAAAACAGTTAGCATTAGTATTGGTAGATGTGCAAAATGCTTTTGATAATTTAAATTGGCAGTTTCTTATTACACAATTAGCTATTATGAAATTTGGAAAAAAATTATTAGAATGATTAAGGCAATATATTCAAACCAGACAGCTAAAATAATGGTAAATGGTGATCTAACAGACAAAGTCAATATAAATAAAGGGGTCAGGCAAGGATGCCCACTATTCCCTCTTCTATTTATCCTCTCATTGGAGGTTTTATTAACAAAGATTAGGGAAAAGAGAAATAAAAGGGTTAAAAATTAAAAAAAGAATACAAAACTCAGGCATTTGCAGACGATATAGTTTTTATAGTAGAAGACCCCCTTGAATTAATATTGAATATTGAAAATATTAATTCAAGAAGTAGAGGAATTTGGTAAAGTTGCAGGCTTAAAAATAAATAAAAATAAAACAATTGCTAAAAATCTTACCCAAAGGCAAAATGTGGAATTAGAGAGAGTTTTGGAAACACAAATAGTTAAAAAGGTAAAATATCATGGAATCTGGCTAACGGCTAAATGTTCTACCATAAAAGAAGATAATTATTCAAAATTATTACAACAAATACAAAAGGACTTGGAAAATTGGGCTAAATTACAATTATCGCTGATTGGAAGAATTGCGACCATAAAATGAATATCCTACCAAAAATTTTATTTCTATTCCAAACTGTACCAGTAAAATTAGGGATATTTTTTTTAGTGGAACTAAATAAAATAATTTTAAAATTTATTTGGCTGGGGAAGAAAGCTAGGATAAAATTAAAATTACGACAGGACTCTAGAATTAAAGGTAGATTTAGCCTCCCAGATTGGGAGCTTTACTATCAGGCAGCAGTGGTAACATGGCTCAAAGAATGGCTAGTACTTCAAAATAAAAGAATATTGACGATAGAGTGTCATGGTTTACAGCTGGGCTGGCATGCTTTTATTTGGGAGGGAAAGAGTAAAGCCCATAAATATTTCCAGTGGCATCAGATAAGAGGGCCCTTACTAGAAATATGGATGAAAATCAAAAGAAACTTCTACACAAAAATTCCCATATGGAAGCAATTATCTACCCCAATCTAATAGATTTGAATAGGATATTAACATATAAAGAATTATTGTATGGGCAAGGAAAACTTAAAACAAATCAGGAATTAAAATTACAGGGAATTTAATTAGGTTGGTGGCCGTATCTACAAATTCAAACAAGATACAAAAAGGATTTAGAACAGTACAGATTTCAAAATGAACAACAAGAACTGAACAAAATAGTAACAGGAACAGAAGAAAAAAATATTACAAAAACATACAATTGTCTCTTAAAATTCAAAATGGAGAAGGAAACCGTGAAGGAAACAATGATAATTTTGGCTAAAAACGTCTGGTATAATATTGAATTGGAGCACTGGGAAAAAGTATGGAGAAAAAATTATAAATTGACAATGTAGGCATCCTATAAAGAAACATTTATAAAATGTTTTATAGGTGCCATTTACCCCTGGTGAGATTGGCCAAAATGTTCCCAAATAGATCTCCAAACTGTTAGAAATGTAACCACCAACAGGGAAGCTTCTATCATATGTGGTGGACGTGTCCAAAAGGCAAAGAATTTTGGACCAACATTCAGAAATGGTTAGAAGAAAGAATAGATCAAAAAATTGACATGAACCCTGAGCTGTTTCTTCTAGGAATAATAAAAACAATATTAGTAAGGATATCCAATATTTAATGCTTCATATAATCACTGCTGCCAGAATTTTATATGCCCAAAGTTGGAAACTAAAAACCATTCCATCAAATGCAGAAATCATAAAAAAGATATTAAAATGCTCAGAAATTGACAAACTAACGATGGAACTAAGAGTTGGAGAGGAAACAGACTAATACAAAATATGGAACAGGTGGTATAACTGGCTTGAAAAGAGATGTAAAATCAATGCATAAGGAACACAGAGCAAACACAATGAAAAGAGATGGAATATATTTAGAAAGCAATAGAGATGGAAATATTGTATAGAGATGTATATATTGCAAAAATGAGAAAGTAACAAAGAAGAATATGTATAAAATAATAGAATGGAAAATGGAAAACCTGAAATAATAAAAAAGAAATACCGATAACAGAAAGCTGTAAAAATGTAATTGCGATTTTAACGTTTGGAAAATGTCAAATAAATCTTTTTTTAAAAAATTGGGAACTTCGTGGAAAGGGAGGAGAGGAAAAAAAGTATGGCAGTTTAAATTATTAAAGCCCAAAGAGATCTGTTTCTTTTAAGTATTATGGAGGCGGAAATGAGAAATGGATTGGATAACTACAAACTTTGACACTGAAAAGATTTGGTTTTTTAAAGAGACT